>NC_135801.1:56768700-56776200 GCF_964213995.1 Mustelus asterias
TTTAATTAAAATGTAATGTTGAAATTATTCAAGAGTTTGAAATTAGAGTAGTACAGATACAAAAAATAGAACTTAAATAAACCAGGTCAACCTATATCTTTAAAGGACCCTATTCCTATAAAAAGTATTTCAGAACATTTCAATTAGCCTCACTTTGCTCTACCATAAAACATACAGGCAGAACATTAATAGTTTCTTCATTGCTTTTGCTGGCTTTCAAAGACTAATGTAAATAAGTTATCAACAGCATCTCCTTTTGGCATGCAATAACTAAGACCAATTCTGTTTTGACATAAACCCAGCTGTTCTTCCATTTTCAAGACAATTCTCTGGTGTCAGCATTAGCTCACTGGTAGCACTCGCACCTCCAAGTCATAAGGTCATAAATTCAATACCACTCCACAGACTTCAAGACATAATCTAGGCTGAAACTTCAGTTTCAGCACTGAGTGAGTTTTTCATCGTCATAGCTGCCATTTTTCCAATGAGATGATAAAGCCAAAACTCTGTCTGCCCTTCTAGGTGAATGTGAAAGAGCGCCTTTTGCAATATTCAAAAAGAGGAGTTCCCAAGTATCTTGGCCAACATCACTGAAACAGATTACCTGGTCTTTTATTTAATTGCTGCTTGTGCAACCTTGCTGCATGCAAACTGCCTTCTGCATTTTCCTATGTTGCAACAATGACTGTAGTTCACGGCCAATGTCATACTTTTGAAGCACTTTGGGGTGTCTCAGAATCATGAAATCATCGAATCCCGACAGTGCAGAAGGAGGTCATTCGGCCCATCAAGTCTGCACTGACCATAATCCCACCTCACGAATTTACCCTGCTAATTCCCCTGACACTACAGGGCAATGTAACAAGGTCAATCCACCTAACCCGCACATCTTTGGCATGTGGGAGGAAACCAGAGCACCCAGAGGAAATCCACGCAGACACAGAGAGAACGTATAAACTCCACACAGACAGCAACCCGAGGCTGGAATTGAACCCGGGTCCCTGGTGCTGTGAGGCAGCAGTGCTAACCACTGTACCACCCATGTACAATATAAATTGAAAGTATCTTGCTTTTGCAAATCAAAACCATGGAAAAACATTCTTGGTAAGCAAAATATTATTTAACATTTAAGAAATTCCTCCTAACTATATGCATACATCACCCGCATGCTTTGCTAGATATTGTAGAGATCCATATCTAGTCAGTACTTTTGCAAAGTTCAACAGTTATAGAAACGTGACTCTCAAAAATACACTGTAATTTCAATTTGCCAGTGTTAAATTTTTAAAAAGCTGATCACTTCTTTCAGAGCTGCAAATATCCACTGACTAATGTATTGGTACACAATACCACTTTGCTATCCATTAAAAAACGCAAAAGCTTGAACTGAGAAATCACCAAATGTTTCAGCCAAACTATTAAAGGAGATTTTTTTTTAAAATTACAACAAATTAATAAAAAAGTGAACCATGCTACATAACAAACTGACATTGCACCACACAGTTCCTAAATACAAGGTGTCTATTTTTCTTTGCTACCATAACTACCCCAGTGACAAAGGTTCTTCAGGTGACTGAACACTCTTCCCTGAGCCATCCCAGTAAATGATCATGAATGACTCAGAACATGAGTGGCACTAAATAAACTATCCTGGTATATTTAATTTTTCTGGCTGTTAGATCATTATAAAGTGTGGTGATAATGTTCTTTCGTCCGTTCAGCAAGTAACGGTGTAATAAATTGAGCTTTGAAGTATTGGCTTCTTTACAAAAATGGAGGTTGAAAAATATGCGGTTGATAGTGAGAAAGAAAGATCTAGGATTCAGGAAGTGGGCAGAAAATTGGCAAATGGAATTCAATCATGAGAAATAATGTATTCGAGGAAGGCAAACAAGGCAAAGGGAATACATAATGGAAGATAGAGAGGAACAGGGGATCTTGGTGTGCATATCCACAGATCCTTGAAGGTGGCAGAACTGGTACATAAGGTGGTTGAGGAAGCATATGGAACACTTGTATTCTATATCTTGGCTAACAGAGGTAAGAATAGGGAGGTTAATGCTGGAACTGTATAAAACACTAATTAGATCACAGCTAAAGTACTCTGTTCCATTTCTGATCGCATTACAGGCAGGACGTGATCGCACCAGAGAGAATAGAGGGGATATTTACGAGCATGTTGCCAGAAATGAAGAATTTTAACTATAATGAAAAATTGGATAGGCCATCTGAAAGGGAGAAATGTGCAGGGATGTGGGGAGGGGGTAGTGTGTCAATTGTTCCATGCGTTAGGAGATCCAGCACAGACATGATGGACCAAATGGTCGCCTTCTGTGCTGTAACAATTCTATGGTTATTCTATGATTCAATGACAGATTGAGAGAGCAATTAATAAGGAAACCACAGACTAGGTCATATAAGTAGGGGCATTGAATACAAGAGCAAGGAGATTACGTTGAACTGGTATTTGACACTGGTTCAGCCTCAGCTGGAGTACTGTGGTCTGTTCTGGGTGCCACAATTTAAGAAGGATGTGAAGGTATTGGAGAGAGGAGATTCATGAAAATAGTTCTAGGGATGAGGCCCTTAAGGTATTTTCCTTGAAGAGAAGACAAAGGAGATTTCAGAGGTATTAATTGCTCCCATTCATGAAATGATTAAGAACAAGAGGGCACCAATTTAAGTGATTGACAAATAAAGTATAACAAAACAAAAATTCACAGTGAGCAGTTAAGATCTGAAATGTGTTGCCTAAGCGTGTGGAGGAGGCTGGTTCAATCAAGGGATTCAAAAGAGAATTAGACTGTTAGTTGAAGAGGAAGAACATTCCGGGTTACGGGGAAGGTGGGAGAATGGTATTAAGTGATTGGTGATTTGGAGAGCCAATACAGCTATGATGAGCCCAATAGCCTCTTTCTGCGCTGTAATAATTCTGCGATTCAGGCATTCTGTGGGTTGTTTTCTTTGGAACAGAAGGGGCCAAGTGGAAATTTAATTGAGGCGTATTGAGGGAATAATATAATTCATTTCTCTCACCAGAGGAATCAATAATCAAGGAGCTTAATCAGATTCAAAATAATTAGCAAAAGAATTAGAGGGGAGTTGAAGAGAAATGTTTTCACCCAGAGAATGGTGGTCATCTGAAACTCTGCCTAAAAGGGAGACAGAGGCAGAACCCCTCATTACATTTAAGCACTTGGATATGTTTTTGGGGTGCTCGCTGTAAGCTTCAGGGCCACAGACCAAGAGTTGAAAGTGGGATTGGCTTGCTGAGCTCTTTTATAACTAACACAATGGCCGAATGGCCTCTTTCTCTGCCATATCTTTTGAGCAATTAATCAGTGTTGGGGAAAGCCATGCAATAAAGTACTCACACATTTAAAATACTGCAAATCATTGTAAATATGAATAGGAAATTACCTCAGAATCGACCACTGAGTCAACCAATATAAATACAGTTCAGACCACATATATTAGTTTAGCTATTTATATATTCCAAAAGTGGACTTTGAGAATAAAAGTGAAAGGTATATAATTTTATTTTAATAACAAATTATAAATCTTTTGGGAAAAAATATCCAACCAAACTGTGTTTTAGTAAACACCATTTTATTACCAAGGATGAAAATGTACCTTTTTAAAAAAATAAAGAATCCAAATTTCAAATTAATTAATTGATTGAATTTTCTTAAAATCAATTAGAGAAGCCTAATTAAACTGCTAGGCTATCATCACATTGCTTATATTTTCTATTATAGATAGATTGAGCACTATATTAATCATCCATCTTAATCATTATCTACACTCATATTGTCCACTTTATCTACAATTGCTCAACTTCTTAATGTTACTATAAACTGTGTTTGCGTGTCTTATTACTGCTCCAAATGTGTACAGCATATGTCATATTGATCCACAATATCTACATTTTGCTACCTATACCATGCAGGTTATTATATATGCAAAGAGGGGAAATGGCTCTGTGACCTTTGCTTTCTCTGTTACTCTCTCCCTTCAGCCCTCTAGCTATCAATCAAGTTTCCATTTTGTTTTGTGGCAGCAGACATCCCAAACACTCTTATTAGTACAATGACCCTTGACCCCCCCTCCCTCTGTAAACCCCGCAGATCCAAAAGTGGTTTTAAAAAAGGCACTAGCTCTTTTATTGGTTTCATGGGATTACAATGGAGTTTTATGAATATTGAGATGACAAGTCTTAACTTCATTTTATTTCCTATACACTTCCTTCTGTACAGCGATCAAGTAAGGTTACACATTAGAAAGTATCACAGGAAGTCTGCTGTCGATCAGTAAATTAACTAATGACTTAATGTCATTGTCAAAATAAAATGAACATTCCATTGCTTAAGGGGTGTGGTATTTCACCAACAATTCAAAAAAAAGTATTCTATTTAGAGAGAATTTAAGCAGAACCCACAGAAAGCATGGACGACAGAAAAGGACATTGGGTTATCATATTTACTTTTTTGTGTAAAGGGCATGAGGGCTGGCAAATTAAATATTATGTTATCTAGCAACATTGTGTGCAGCTCAGCTGGTAGAGTAGTGCCTGGGCGGCACGGTAGCACAGTGGTTAGCACTGCTACTTCACAGCTCCAGGGACCTGGGTTCGATTCCCGACTTGGGTCACTGTCTGTGTGGAGTTTGCACAATCTCCTCGTGTCTGCGTGGGTTTCCTCCGGTTTCCTCCCACAGTCCAAAGATGTGCTTGTTAGATTGATTGGCCATGCTAAAATTGTCCCTTAGTGCCCTGAGATGCGTAGGTTAGCGGGTAAATATGTAGGGATATGGGGGTAGGGCCTGGGTGGGATTGTGGTTGGTGCAGACTCGATGGGCCGAATGGCCTCCTTCTGCACTGTAGGATTTCTATGATTCTATCATGCCACAGTGTAATTTCCCCAGTTTACTCTCCCCTTCTTCTGAAAGGTCCAAGAAATCCTGGAACACACTCCGACCTGTGTCCTGTCACTTCTCCTGCCTGCAATTCATCCAAATGGCCATTTGTTTTGTAAAATTAGACAATGAAGGTAAACAAGCTATTTGACTGTGGAGGGCATCATACGCAAGCCCAAACCAATCACCCAAGCTTCCAGATAATTCCCAATCTGGAGCATGTACTTCATTCAAATTTTGCTCTCCCTACCTAAGCTAGGAGCTATTGCTGAAATCATTTAATTCAGCACAGATTGGAGATCAAATCTGGAGTGTTCCAGTTCTGACTAACTCGGTTGTACACTGCAGTGCATTGATCCATTCAGCCATCAGGAACATTTTCTATCCTGCCAAATGATGTGTCCAAATGCCATTTAAAAAGAATTGTTACATTATTTGTTTGTTTTCTTTTAAATCATATGCTGCACTCGGAGTTATATTGAAAATTCCCAGATAAAGGCAAAATACTGCAAATGCTGGAATCGGAAACAAAAACAGCTCTGACGAAGGGTCATCCTGACTCAAAACATTGGCTCTATTCTCTCTCCACAGATGCTGTCAGACCTGCTGAGTTATTCCAGGATTTTCTGTGTGTTGAAAATGCCCCAACCTGTTTTTGATATGACAATCACAACCAGCACATAGCCATTCATCACATCAACACAGTTGGATTTAAGCTAACATCTTAAAGGATGTGTTTTAATCACACAGAAATAGTCATTTGTATAAGCTACAAGAGATTGCTGAGGTCTACAAAGTCATAAATGGAAATTTGAAAGATTAAAGATGCACATGTAAAATGCCAGAAATGAGAGGCTGCAGGTATGGAAAGCAGCTCAAAAACGTGTATTCCTTTTACTGCAACAGAGATGGTTAAAAATAAATCTAGTTGGGTTATTAGAAAATGGAACTCTTTACTACTTTACATCGACAGAGAACTCTCAGTTTTTAAGAAGTTTATTTACTAGTGTCACATGTAGGCTTACATTAACACTGCAATGAAGTTATTGTGAAAATCCCCTAGTTGCCACACTCCGGCACCTGTTCAGGTACACTGAGGGAGAATTTAGCATGGCCAATGCACCTAAACAGCACATCTTTAGGACTGTGGGAGGAAACTGGAGCACCAGGAGGAAACCCAAGCAGACATGGGGAGAACGTGCAGACTCCACAACTCTGGAAATCAAGCTTGGGTCCTTAGCGCTGTGAGGTAACAGTGCTAACCACTGTGCCTCCCCAATATTATTATGAAGAAATTCAGCATATTTTAAGATAGAGAAAAGCAGGGAAATAGGAAAAAAGCAGGGAAACCAGTTCTCCGATTTCTCCCCACAGTCCAAAGATGTACAGATTAAGTGAAGTGGCCATGGTAAATGCTTGGGGTTTTAGAGATAGGGCAGGGAGGTGGGCCTGGGTAAAATGCAGACTCGATGGGCTGAATGCCCTCTTTCTGTATTGCCAGGATTCTATGGAAATGGCAACTCTAGATGAAGAGCTAACACCAACAGAGATTCTATAGACCAAATGATCTCATGCTGTAAACTGTATGAAAGTTAATCCAAGGTATCTTCAAAAATTGTGAAAATTTCATAAAAACAGATTGGGTGATCATTTTGCTAATCACCTCCATTCTGCAAGCGTGACCCTGAATTTCTGAACGCTTGCTATTTCTCCATCCATTCCCATCTGACCTCTCTGTCCTCCCTAAACCGTTCCAATGAAGCTCAACAGCATCTCACGAAACAGCTTATGTTTTGATTAGGCATCTTATAACCTGACACCCTGATTTCAATAACTTCATGCCATATGCATAGATCTCACTTTTTGCCCCAAAAGCAAATGTTCATAACAGTTCTGCTGTTGCAATTTAAACTCTTCTAGAACCACCCTTTCTTCACTCATCCCATTTTCTATTTAATCAGTCCTGCTTTCCAACCCATCAGATTTCCCTTTTCCTCCCCACCGCCATCTCCACTTAATTTATTTAAAACCTGCTATATCCAATGTTCCCACTAAGCTGCAGCAATACAGAACATACAACAGGTTGCATACAACAAACAAAAAAGTTGGACTGATTACAGTTTATATTCCCAACTTCTTTCGGTTCTGATGAAAAGTCGAGTTGAAACATTTACTGTTTCCTTCTCCGTACATGCTAACTGACCTGTGAATTTTAAGCATTTCTGTTTTCATAAGTAGAAAGGTAATTTTCTTCAAAAAATCCACCATTATCAAATCAAATCTTTATTTATCCAAAACATAAAAGTTACATTTCAACAAATTTCCAAATTCCTATCACCTTTAATCTCTTACCAACAAGTTTCTCTGGTGTCATATGTTTTGTTTTATTAGAATGACAGAAAACAAATGAAAAATGATAATAGTTGCTAAATGCATTATTGGCTTTCTGTAACTAACCTTGTTAATAAAGAGGTGTAAATAAATTTCTCACTTGTTGAGATATTTTGGCACAAGGTTTATAAATGGCTGCAATGAAGGAGAATATTCATAGAATGTTTTTGGTTACTAAACATTAAAGTGTCAAAA
>NC_135801.1:57716200-57790672 GCF_964213995.1 Mustelus asterias
TGACAATGAGCTGACATCCACCTCTATAATATCACCCATTCCTGCCTCAATTCATCTGTTTCTGAAACCCTGATCCATGATTTTGATTTTTCCACGCTTGACTATCTAACGTTTACAGCAGGATATAGATAGACTGGAAAATTGGGCAGAGAATTGGCAGATAGAATTTAATCCGGACAAATGGGAGGTGATGCATTTTGGAAGATCCAATTCGGGTGGGAGCTATAAAATAAATGGCAGAACAATCAGGAAGCATAGACACACAGAGATCTGGGAATTCAGGTCCACAGATCCTTAAAAGTGGCAGCACAGGTGGAAAAGGCGATGAGAAAGCATACGGCATACTTACCTTCATCGGACAGGGTATTGAGTATAAAAGTTGACAAATGATGTTACAGTTATATAAAACGTTGGTTCGGCCACATTTGGAATACTGCGTCCAGTTCTGGTCACCACACTACCAGAAGGACATGGAGGCTTTTGAGAGGGTACAGAAAAGGTTTACCAGGATGTTGCCTGGTATGGAGGGTATTAGCTATGAGGAGAGGTTGAATAAACTGGGATTGTTCTCCCTGGAAAGACGGAGGCTGAGGGGCGACCTGATAGGAGTTTATAAAATTATGAGAGGCATAGATAGGGTGAACAGTTGGAAGCTTTTTCCCAGGTCAGAAATGACAATTACAAGGGGGCACAAGTTTAAGGTAAGGGGGGCAAGATTCAGTGGAGATGTGCGGGAGAGGCTTTTTACACAGAGTGTGGTGGGGGCCTGGAATGCACTGCCAAGTGAGGTGGTTGAGGCAGATACATTAGCGACATTTAAGACTTATCTTGATAGGCATATGAACAAACGGGGAATAGAGGGATCTAAGTGGTTGGTTTAGATAGGTAAACGTGATCGGCGCAGGCTTGGAAGGCCGAAGGGCCTGTTCCTGTGCTGTACTGTTCCCTGTTCATTGTTTTTCTGGCCAACCCTCCACTCTCTGTCCACTCATCCAAAACTCTACACCCTGTATCCTGAGTCTGACCCATTCCCCCATCCACCCCTGTGTTTGCTGAGCTGCATTGGCACTGGCTCCAGCAATGCCTTGATTTTAAAATTAACATCTTTGTGTCAAAGTATGTCAGGGGCAGCAAGAGAGAAAAGCACAAAGCGTACAGTAAGCATTGTTATCTGTGTAACATTCTCCAATTAACACCTTCTGAGATCTCTGTGCTTGTCCAATTCTGACCAATTAATATCCTGCCTCTCAATGATCCACCATTAGCAGCCATGCCGGCAATTGCCGAGGCCCTAAACTCCCCAGAATTCCCTACACCCCTCCACTTCCTCTTTCTCATCCTGCAAGTTGCTCCTTAAAACCTACATCTTTGACTAAGGTTTTGGTCGCCTGTGCTATATCTCTTGATGTGGTTAGTTCCCATTCCACCCCCTGCCACCCGCCCACCCCCCGATTAAGTTCCTGTGAAGCACTTTGAGATGTTTCTGCTACATTTTCTTGTACTTTTCTCTTGCTGCCACTGACACGTTTGCAGAACTTGACTGTGATTATTATATTGCTGTGATTTTTAATCCTGCTATTTTATCAGAATAAACAGATAGTCTGAGGAGCAGTATCTGTGGAGGTTTTGTTTAGTGGGGAAACCAGCAACTGATTGTGCCATATTGTGTAACCCTGCCACAGCAGTGTCAGTGCCAGGGGCTGCGGAGGATTTAGGCTGACTCAATCCTTATGCATTTGGCTCCTTTCAGGAGACCAGTGGGCAAGCGGCATATTCTGGCACCAGACGAGTGTACGAGGAGGGTGTAGCTACTTGCCCACTCAAGCAGCACAGTTCACCTCCCTTTCCAAGGGCACTGATATGCAGCACCAGAGTGTCCCACAATCTAACAGCAGGTGGGTTCCCAAAGCACAGGGAGCTGTCAATTATCCCCAAATACATTCATCATTAGGCAATGCCATTGACTCAATCAAGCACAAAGAATTCACTGTCCCAACGTACAACCCATCTAGAATCATTGCCAGCACATAGTGAAAGCAAGTCTTTGATCTTTCTTGCAGGTATGTCACCAACATTTGACTATGCAAAGTAAGTAAGTCGCCTTATGGATTCATGAGGGGAAAGTCGTGCTTGACGAACTTGTTGGATTTTTATGAAGATGTGACTAGTGCGGTTGACGGAGGGGAACCGGTGGATGCGGTGTTTTTGGATTTCCAAAAGACGTTTGATAAGGTGCCTCACAAAAGGTTGCTGAAGAAGATTGGGTCACACGGAGTTGGGGGTAGGGTGTTAGCGTGGATTGGGGATTGGCTATCCGACAGGAAGCAGAGAGTCGGAATAAATGGGTGCTTTTCTGGTTGGCAGATGGTAACTAGTGGCGTGCCGCAGGGATCGGTACTGGGGCCTCAACTATTTACCATTTATATAGACGATCTGGAGGAGGGGACTGAGTGTAGGGTAACAACGTTTGCAGACGACACAAAGATAAGTGGAAAAGTGAATCGTGTGGAGGGCGTAGAAGGTCTGCAGAGAGATTTGGACAGGCTGAGTTAGTGGGTGAGGATCTGGCAGATGGGGTATAACGTTGACAAATGTGAGGTTATACACTTTGGAGGAAATAATAGCAAATTGGATTATTATCTAAATGGAAAAAAATTACAACATGCTACTGTGCAAAGGGACCTGGGGGTCCTTGTGCATGAGACGCAAAAACCCAGTCTGCAGGTGCAACAGGTGATCAAGAAGGCAAATGGGATGTTGGCCTATATCGCAAGGGGGATAGAATATAAAAGCAGAGATGTCTTGCTGCATCTGTACAGGGCATTGGTGAGGCCGCAGTTGGAATACTGTGTGCAGTATTGGTCCCCGTATTTGCGGAAGGACATATTGGCCTTGGAGGGAGTGCAGAGAAGGTTCACCAGGTTGATACCAGAGATGAGGGGTGTTGATTATGAGGAGAGACTGAGCAGATTGGGTTTGTACTCGTTGGAATTTAGAAGGCTGAGGGGGGATCTTATAGAGACCTATAAGATAATGAAGGGGCTGGATAAGGTAGAGATGGAGAGATTCTTTCCACTTAGAAAGGAAGCTAGAACTAGAAGGCACAGCCTCAAAATAAAGGGGGGTCAGTTTAGGACAGAGTTGAGGAGGAACTTCTTCTCTCAGAGGGTGGTGAATCTCTGGAATTCTCTGCCCACTGAAGTGGTGGAGGCTACCTAGTTGAATATGTTTAAATCACGGATAGATGGATTCCTGATCGGTAAGGGAATTAGGGGTTATAGGGATCAGGCGGGTAAGTGGAACTGATCCACTTCAGATCAGCCATGATCTTATTGAATGGCGGGGCAGGCTCGAGGGGCTAGACGGCCGACTCCTGCTCCTATTTCTTATGTTCTTATGGCTTCTGTGGGATCAAGGGCTTATGACATGTCTGCAACTTCCTTCCTTTAACAGCAGGATTTTTGAAACTCAGATCTCCAGGTACGTTAGCTGGAGTGTGACAGATGCCAACCCCCCAAATATTCGAGCTGTCCTTCCGTTTAGTCATGCTGTGTGTATCACCCGCTGTTTCTAACTCACAAGTCTCAGGCTTGATCTGTCTGAGCTGGCACTTGGGAAGGAAGAGAGCGTAATATTGTGTGGCAGCATGTACTGATGAGCCTCGATACACGTGATCCAACTCTTTCTGACAAATGAACATAGTCTTTGTAACAAATGATTGAGTGATATTAAAGAAACAAGGAGGATGTGAATAGTTAAGGCAGTCGTGAGTTTTTCTTCAATGCCTCTTTTGATTACTTGACCAAGGTGGGGAGTGAAATATGACCACTTCATCGAGGTTTAAGAAGCTTCCTCCCCCGGCCAAAGCTCCTGCCAACCTGTCCACGTGGCTTTGAACAATGTTCCCAGTAAAGGCAGGAGACACAAAGGGCTGAGCTGCTGTACCATCACCAGGCTAAAATTCCTGAACCCACATCTCAGAGGCAAGGCAGGACTAGATCCAGAGGCAACAGTTGACAGATGATTTTGTTACGTGACCAAGCTGTCTCAGTCTGACCACAGCTGGAAAGTGCATCATTGGAACTTTGAAAGGGACAGTTTCATTGCAGAAGAATGGCCATTGGAAGAACAGACCTTCCCGCTGCAGGCTGTTAACTGTCAAGATTGGGGTTTAACATTTGCAAGGCATTGCTTGGAATCTTGTGTAAGTTGATTACGTTTCCAACCATTCTCACCCTCCCCCATTCCAACTAAGTGGAGAAAACATTACCAATTCTCATATGAAATTGATCTTATCCATTTTAAAAATGCTCTTCCATTAACACCACCAATTTTGGAGTCGATTTCGATAGTTGAATAATCCAGGGAAATATCATTGATGAATGGTAATAACTCGCTGCCATCAATTGGCTTCTACTCCAATAGGATTGCCTGGCGCAGACTGTGCTTTGTCCCTCTAACTGGACATCAACACGATGAGTTCAAACTGTATTTTATTTCATACATAAACTACTCTTACTAAAAAGACCAGCTGAATGGTTTGACCGGGAATTTCTGCTCCCATTATTTTGGGCAGATTTGGTGACGTGAGTGAAATATCAGTGGGTAAGTTCACCGCGATCGTCCCATCCCTCCGTCAATGGCCACGCAACTCCGAGAATCTCATTTAAATACATTAGCATCTAATTGTCAGGTCTCCCCTGGAATCAGTCCCCCCATCCGAACATTCACCCAGGGCAGTGTGACGTCACCACGGGGTAATCCACAGTTGCTTTCAAAAGGTGAGCTCCTGGTGAGCTGACCTCCGAAGGACGTTCAGCGTGAGCGGGAGCGGTGAAGCTGCACCACCTCTTCAGCGGGGTTCACTCCGGCGGGATTTACTCCAGTGGGGTTCACTCCAATGGGGTTCACTCCAGCGGGGTTTACTCCAGCGGGGTTCATTCCAGCGGGGTTCACTCCAGTGGGGTTCACTCCAGCGGGGTTCACTCCAGTGGTGTTTACTCCAGTGGGGTTCACTCCAGCGGGGTTTACTCCAGTGGGGTTCACTCCGGCGGGGTTTACTCCAGTGGGGTTAACTCCAGTGGGGTTCACTCCAGCGGGATTTACTCCAGCGGGATTTACTCCAGCGGGGTTCACTCCAGCGGGATTTACTCCAGCAGGATTTACTCCAGCGGGATTTACTCCAGCGGGGTTCACTCCAGTGGAGTTCACTCCAGCGGGGTTCACTCCAGCGGTATTTACTCCAGTGGGGTTTACTCCAGTGGGATTTACTCCAGTGGGGTTCACTCCAGCGGGCTTTACTCCAGCGGGGTTTACTCCAGCGGGCTTTACTCCAGTGGGGTTCATTCCAGCGGGGTTTACTCCAGTGGGGTTCACTCCAGTGGGGTTCATTCCAGCAGGGTTCACTCCAGCGGGGTTCACTCCAGTGGGGTTCATTCCAGTTGGGTTCCCTCCAGCGGGGTTTACTCCAGTGGGGTTCACTCCAGTGGGGTTCACTCCAGCGGGGTTCAATCCAGTGGGGTTCACTCCAGTTGGGTTTACTCCAGTGGGGTTCACTCCAGTGGGGTTCACTCCAGTGGGGTTCACTCCAGTGGGGTTCACTCCAGCGGGGTTCAATCCAGTGGGGTTCACTCCAGTGGGGTTTACTCCAGTGGGGTTCACTCCAGTGGGGTTTACTCCAGCGGGGTTCACTCCAGTGGGGTTCACTCCAGTGGGGTTCACTCCAGTGGGGTTTACTCCAGTGGGGTTCACTCCAGTGGGGTTCACTCCAGCGGGGTTCACTCCAGTGGGGTTTACTCCAGTCACTCCAGCGGGGTTCACTCCAGCGGGGTTCACTCCAGTGGGGTTTACTCCAGTCACTCCAGTGGGGTTCACTCCAGTGGGGTTTATTCCTGCCCCCCACAAACAGGGAACTGGCTGCCTGACCCCGCTGGAGGGAGCAGAGGCCATGGACCCCTTCCCCCCAGGAGATCGGGGGTAAGGGGGGAGTGCCCAAGACGCAAACTGGCAATGCCCAAGGGCCACTTTGGCACTGCCCACCAATGGCCAATTGAGTGGGCGGGGCCTATAGAGGGCGATCGGTGGGAGTGGGGGGGTTCTCGCTGCCACTCTGCATTCAGGATCACGGACAGAGGGAGGGAGGGCAGCGATCGGGGCTTGCCATCTGCTGGGGGGGGGGGGGTTTCGGGTCTGACTGAGGGACAGGGGGGTGGGGTGACATCGGGGCTGGCCCAGAGAGGTCTGGGAGGGCAGCTATTGGGGGGGTTGCGGGGCTGGCCTGCGATGGGGGGGCTGGCAATGAGGAGCTACTGCGCATGCGCCAATCTCTGCTCTGACAGATCGGCCCATGCACAGTTGCCCGCTCAGCGCTATGCTAGAAACATAGAAACATAGAACATTACAGCGCAGTACAGGCCCTTCAGCCCTCGATGTTCCGCCGACCAGTGAAACCAATCTAAAGCCCATCTAACCTACACTATTCCAATATCATCCATATGTTTATCCAATTACCATTTAAATGACCTTAATGTTGGCGAGTCCACTACTGTTGCAGGCAGGGCATTCCACGCCCTTACCACGCTCTGAGTGAAGAACCTACCTCTGACATCTGTCCTATATCATTCACCCCTCAATTTAAAGCTATGTCCCCTCGTGCTAGCCATCACCTTCCGAGGAAAAAGGCTCTCACTGTCCACCCTATCAAATCCTCTGATCATCTGGATCAAATGATCATCTGATCAAATGCCTCTATTAAGTCACCTCTTAACCTTCTTCTCTCTAACGAAAACAACCTCAAGTCCCTCAGCCTTTCCTCATAAGACCTTCCCACCATACCAGGCCACATCCTAGTAAGTCTCCTCTGCATCCTTTCCAATCCTTCCACATCCTTCCTATAATGCGGTGACCAGAACTGTACGCAATACTCCAAGTGCGGCCGCACCAGAGTTTTGTACAGCTGCAACATGACCTCCTGGCTCCGAAACTCAATCCCTCTACCAATAAAAGCTAACACTCCGTACACCTTCTTAACAACCCTATCAACCTGGGTGCCAACTTTCAGGGATCTATGTACATGGCCACCGAGATCTCTCTGCTCATCCACACTACCAAGTATCTTACCATTAGCCCAGTACTCTGTATTCCTGTTACTCCTTCCAAAGTGAATCACCTCACACTTTTCCGCATTAAACTCCATTTGCCACCTCTCAGCCCAGCTCTGCAGCTTATCTATGTCCCTCTGTAACCTGCAACAACCTTCCGCACTGTCCACAACTCCACTGACTTTAGTGTCATCCGCAAATTTACTAACCCATCCTTCTACGCCCTCATCCAGGTAATTTATAAAAAAGACAAACAGCAGTGGCTCCAAAACAGATCCTTGCGGTACACCACTAGTAACTGAACTCCAGGATGAACATTTCCCATCAACCACCACCCTCTGTCTTCTTACAGCTAGCCAATTCCTGATCCAAACTGCTAAATCACCCTCAATCCCATGCATACGTATTTTCTGCAATAGCTTACCGTGGGGAACCTGATCAAATGCTTTACTGAAATCCATATACACCACATCAACTGCTTTACCCTCATCCACCTCTTTGGTCACCTTCTCAAAGAACTCAATAAGGTTTGTGAGACACGACCTACCCTTCACAAAACCGTGTTGACTATCCCTAATCAAATTATTCCTTTCTAGATGATTATAAATCCTATCTCTTATAATCCTTTCCAAAACTTTGTCCACAACAGAAGTAAGGCTCACTGGTCTATAATTACCAGGGTTGTCTCTTCTCCCCTTTTTGAACAAGGGGACAACATTTGCTATCCTCCAGTCTTCTGGCACTATTCCTGTAGACAATGACAACAAAGATCAAAGCCAAAGGCTCTGCAATCTGCTCCCTAGCCTCCCAGAGAATCCTAAGATAAATCCCATCCGGCCCAGGGGACTTATCTATTTTCACACTTTCCAGAATTGCTAACACCTCCTCCTTATTAACCTCAATCCCGTCTAGTCTAATAGCCTGTATCTCAGTATTCTCCTCGACAACATTGTCTTTTTCAGGCGTGAATACTGACGAAAAATATTCATTTAGTGCCTCTCCTATCTCTTCACGCTCCACGGACAACTTCCCACTCCTGTCCTTGACTGGCCCTAATCTTACCCTCGTCATTCTCTTATTCCTGACATACCTGTAGAAAGCTTTAGGGTTTTCCTTGATACTACCTGCCAAAGACTTCTCATGTCCCCTCCTGGCTCTTCTTAACTCTCTCTTTTGGTCCTTCCTGGCTAACTTGTAACTCTCAAGCGCCCTAACTGAGCCTTCACGTCTCATCTTTACATAAGTCTCCTTTTTCCTCTTCACAAGAGATTCAACTTCTTTAGTAAACCACGGTTCCCTCGCTCGACCACTTCCTCCCTGCCTGACAGGTACATACTCTCCAGCAGCATTCCTACAGTGAATGCCGCTGAGGCAGTCTGCAGTGCATAGAGTGTCGGAGATTCATTTTGAAAATCCCACTAAAAAGACCAGCGGGAGTTACTCCCGTTTTCATGCGAACTTGGGACTTAGAATTTTTTGGGAGAATCCTGGATGGGTCTGGTTGAGCCCTGCAGCCCAATCCACAGAGAGCATCACACATCATGGTCATCTGCTGCACCCTGAACAACCTGACGCTCCCACAGAGAATCACCCCCCTCATCTTCCACCCCTCACCCCGAGTCTCCACCCCCGAGTCTTCACCCCTCACCCCGAGTCTCCACCCCTCACCCCGAGTCTCCACCCCCGAGTCTTCACCCCTCACCCCGAGTCTTCACCCCTCACCCCGAGTCTCCACCCCTCACCCTGAGTCTTCACCACTAACCCCCAAGTCTCCACCATTCACCCGTGAGTATCCTGGTGAATTGTCCCCTGCCTCTTCCTCCCTTGACCAAGCTTTGACAGAAATGTTTTTGCTTTGTCAAACAAATTGAAAAACATGGAAATTGCTGACGATGAAGCTGATCTGTAAGAGCTGGAGAGTTATATATAGGCAATTGAATAGACAGGAAGTCATGAATACAATCGAGTGGCAATGGTGCCATCATGAAGTGTGACTCTCACTATAAATGAAACCATTTGAGAACATTGACAAAGATTTGGAGAGCCAAACAAGCCACATTGTTTTAAAAAAAGAACATTACGCAGCATGGATTTTCACATCAACAGGCACTTTAATCAGTCCTTAGGGCAAGGATGTGGCCTTGGTTCCAAAACCACATATATGTAAACACACAATCCACTATTGTCCATAACTGTGGCTAGCATCCCACTCAGAACAATGGAATGCAGAAAGCAGCCAATGTATCTCCAGATTGAAATTCAGTTTGCACTGACCCACCTTGCAGAACCAGCAAGAAATCTATTGCACAAAAACAGGAAATGCTGGAAAACCTCAGCAGGACTGACAGCATCTGTGGAGAGAGAATAGAGCTAACGTTTAGAGTCTGGATGATCCTTCGTCAGAGCTGAAGGGAAGGACACTCCAACAAAATTTATCTGGTGAGGGTAGCGGGGCGGGGCGGGGGAGGGGGGTGGTGCTGTGATTGGACAAAGGTAATGTAACTGAATGTAAATGGCTGAGAAAGGAGCTAAAAGCACTCATTAAGTGATTGGGATGTGTGAATGGCAGCAAAGGTACAGATTGTTAGGGGGCTTCCTGAGGAATGTGGCAGTTGGCCCGGGGGGCACGAGGGGGAGGTTTAGAGACAAAATGGAGAGTGAGATTTCAGAAGTGGAAAAATAAGAGTAAAAAGTGATAAGAATGGATGAAAGAGATGAAAAGATGAAATAAAGTAAATGGAATTGGGGTGAAGGAGAAGAGTTCATGCTGCGAAATCTATGTGGGTAGACATGACTAGCACTTGGAAGGAAAGGCAAAATTCTGAGGATAAAGCGGGAGGTGGTGGGAGTAGCTGGTGAGAGGGGAGTAGGGAATGAGGAGGTCATGTTCCCCCCGCCTCCTCTCCACACCCCTTGACTTTGTTCTCATGGAGGATGAGAGAAAGCTGACAATTTAAGAGCACATCAGACATGCAGAATACTTACAAAGGCTTTGAAAGTTTGATAGTTTTACAAAATGGCTGCGGCTTCTTCAGCAGGGACCCTCTACAGGCCCAGTATAATGGCGAAATGAGGCAGGGTCGGGAGGAATGGGCACCACCCTGCATGGGCACACAGAGGTAGACAGAAGGGCACGGATGATCCTGCCCCACTTCATCCGCACGCTGACACTGGTAACCCAGAGCGAACCCAGCTTCACTTAGCTGGGATCCTGCCAGAGTTGCCATGGCAACAACAAGAAGGTGGAGAGAGCTGGTGGGATGGAAAGAAATATTTCCTCTGTAAAATTACATGACAGCAGACAGCAGTATCCAATAATTGAAAAAAATCAACGTGTTGTCCATGTCTTGTAGGATTGGACATTGGGGAACAGTTCCTGCAGAAAGATTTGAATGTTTACGGTCAAGAAGTTCGGGTTGATTTTGAGAGCTTCATAAGCTTTGCAACTAACATACATTTTAATCTTGAAAAAGGAAAATTAATGGACTTTCAGCAGGCAAACCAACTAAAACAGCAACTTATATTTATACAGCAGCATGAACAAGATGTTTCACAAAATAAAACTTGACACCAATCCTCAAAGGAGGGTTATTACGCTAGACAACTAAAAGCTTAGTCAAAGAGACGGGTTTCCAGTTCCTGCAAGAGGCGGCGAGAAGGGAACTGAGGCACAGAGGCACAATCCCAGAGCTCAGGGCCCTGGCAGCTGAAGGCATCACCACCACTGGCGGGGGGGGGGGCAAGAAACATCTGGATCGCCAAGAGCTGGAGGAAGGCTGTAATGTTGGAGTTTGTGGGGCTGGAGAAGATTACACAGAGAGGAAGACCATGGAGACATTTGAAAACTAGGATGAGAATTTTAAAATCGAGTTGGGGGCAGGGATTTTCTGGTGGGCGGATCAGAGAGGGGAGGGGAAAACCCGCAGACCCAAATCGTGAAGGTGTGACACAATTGTCCCTACGTACCAGTTGACAATCCACCCCCCCCCCCCCATTACATAATCCATTCAGATTGGCGAGAGGGCACGCCAACATCAATTACTACAGCTTTCCCAAGGCATGTATCTGGCAATCTGAACCTGCCAGAGAGAGTTCAGATGAGCGGATCATTAAGAGGGGAGAGGGTCATGCCCATGAACTGCCCCCTGGCACTTCCCTGACACTGCCCCAGATAATACCCCCAGCACATCCCCACACTGCCACTGACACTGCTTCTGACACAGCTCCCTGGCACTGCCCCTGATAATACCCCCAGCACAGCCTCGAAACTGTCACTGACACTGCGCCCAGTCCCACACTGTCACTGACACCATTCCCAGTCCCACACTGTCACTGACACCATTCCCAGTCCCACACTGTCACTGACACCATTCCCAGTCCCACACTGTCACTGACACCATTCCCAGTCCCACACTGTCACTGACACCGCTCCCAGTCCCACACTGTCACTGACACCATTCCCAGTCCCACACTGTCACTGACACCATTCCCAGTCCCACACTGTCACTGACACCATTCCCAGTCCCACACTGTCACTGACACCATTCCCAGTCCCACACTGTCACTGACACC
This sequence comes from Mustelus asterias, assembly GCF_964213995.1. Taxonomy (NCBI): domain Eukaryota; kingdom Metazoa; phylum Chordata; class Chondrichthyes; order Carcharhiniformes; family Triakidae; genus Mustelus; species Mustelus asterias. Next base: position 57,727,873 of record NC_135801.1, read on the forward strand.
ATTCCCAGTCCCACACTGTCACTGACACCATTCCCAGTCCCACACTGTCACTGACACCATTCCCAGTCCCGCACTGTCACTGACACCGCTCCCAGTCCCACACTGTCACTGACACCATTCCCAGTCCCACACTGTCACTGGCACCACTCCCAGTCCCGCACTGTCACTGACACCATTCCCAGTCCCACACTGTCACTGACACCATTCCCAGTCCCGCACTGTCACTGACACCATTCCCAGTCCCGCACTGTCACTGACACCGCTCCCAGTCCCACACTGTCACTGACACCATTCCCAGTCCCACACTGTCACTGACACCATTCCCAGTCCCACACTGTCACTGACACCATTCCCAGTCCCACACTGTTACTGGCACCGCTCCCAGTGCCGCACTATCACTGACACCATTCCCACTCCCAACCTGTCACTGACACCATTCCCACTCCCACACTGTCACTGGCACCGCTCCCAGTGCCGCACTGTCACTGACACCATTCCCACTCCCACACTGTCACTGACACCGCTCCCCGCCCAGTCCCACACTGTCACTGGCACCGCTCCCAGTGCCGCACTGTCACTGGCACCGCTCCCAGTCCCACACTGTCACTGGCACTGCTCCCAGTCCCACACTGTCACTGGCACCGCTCCCAGTGCCGCACTGTCACTGGCACCGCTCCCAGTCCCACACTGTCACTGACACCATTCCCAGTCCCACACTGTCACTGACACCATTCCCAGTCCCACACTGTCACTGGCACCGCTCCCAGTCCCACACTGTCACTGACACCATTCCCAGTCCCACACTGTCACTGACACCATTCCCAGTCCCACACTGTCACTGACACCATTCCCAGTCCCACACTGTCACTGACACCGCTCCCCACTCAGCCCCACACTGTCACTGACACCGCTCCCCGCACAGCCCCACACTGTCACTGTTGGGGTTCCTGGGCCGAGGCTGGCTGCGGCAGCAGAGGCCTGATAGATGTCTCTCTCAGACCTGTCAAGCCTCTGCTGGTTGCCATTACGCATATTCAGCCACAGAGGTCTGCACATGTGCAATGGCGTCCTCTGCGGATACAGCAGGCTTGCTGACGATTTAAGCCCTGCCCATTCCCCTACAGGCGATGAATGGTTTAGCACATTTTTTCATGGACTGAGTGCATAAGATTCTGGATTTGAACTTGCCCAAAAAGCGGGTGAGAAACTCTCTTGTCTTCCCGCCCATCCTGGACTTGGAATTGTTTTTGGTAAGAGTCCTCCCCACATTGTTGCTTAACTCGGAGCCAACCGAAGTAAGTGAGCACGGAGGCAATAGGCAAATAGTACTTCATGTGAGTTAGGAAATGGGCCGCAGATGATGTTAAATTTATGGAGGGTAGAATGCAGGAGGCCACTCAGGATTCATTAGAATATTCCAGAAGTTGCAAAGGCCTGACTGAGGCTGTTAGCAGCATATGAGCGGAGGGAGGGTTGGAATGGGGCAATATAACGAGGTAATGGTGCAGATATGTGGTCTGAAGCTTATCACAGTGTAAAATATGACACAAAGGTTGGGAACGGTTTGACTGTGAGAGAGCAGGATGCAGTCAACGGCCAGGGGATAGAATGATGGCAAGGCACAAGCAGAATGAATTTGGTCTTCCCAACGTTTAGTTGCAGGAAATTTCCACTCATCCAGCATTGGATGTCAGGCAATCGGCATGAGAATTTAGAGGCAGAGAGGAGGGTGAGAGAGGTGCTGCTGTGGTAAAGCTCAGTGTCAGTGACCATGTAGAAATGGATGCCGTGGTTCGAGAGGTTGTTGCCGAGGATCAGCATGTGTATATAACAGACAGAAGGGCCCAAAGCTTCCCGCTTGGCACACACTCCAGATAACCTGGTGGGAGCGAGAAGAGACAAGATTCCAGTCTGGCTAAGACTGAATGGATATGAATGGAACCAGGAATGTGCAGGCCCAACTGGACAATGGAGAACGGCCGTCAGAAGAGGATTATCTGATTAATTGTCAAACATTGTAAACAGGTCAAGAAGGACAAAGAGCAAGAATGGGATTATCCCGTCCTGTCCACCACGGGAGTCTTCGTGGGCGGGTGGGGAGGGGGTAGTGGGAGGCGGGGGGGGGGGGGGGGGGGGGGGGTGGGGGGGGGGGGGGCGCCCATGCAAAGGTTCATTGATCTGGGCGGAATTTTCCGGTTTTGGGGTGAGCGCAGCCGGAAAATCATTGACACCACTCCCAGCACAGCCCCACACTGTCACTGACACCATTCCCAGTCCCACACTGTCACTGACACCATTCCCAGTCCCACACTGTCACTGACACCATTCCCGGTCCCACACTGTCACTGACACCATTCCCAGTCCCACACTGTCACTGACACCATTCCCAGCTCCGCACTGTCACTGACACCATTCCCAGCTCCGCACTGTCACTGACACCATTCCCGGTCCCACACTGTCACTGACACCATTCCCAGTCCCACACTGTCACTGACACCATTCCCAGCTCCGCACTGTCACTGACACCATTCCCAGCTCCGCACTGTCACTGACACCATTCCCAGTCCCACACTGTCACTGACACCATTCCCAGCTCCGCACTGTCACTGACACCATTCCCAGTCCCACACTGTCACTGACACCATTCCCAGCCCCGCACTGTCACTGACACCATTCCCAGTCCCACACTGTCACTGACACCATTCCCAGTCCCACACTGTCACTGACACCATTCCCAGTCCCACACTGTCACTGACACCATTCCCAGCTCCGCACTGTCACTGACACCATTCCCAGCTCCGCACTGTCACTGACACCATTCCCAGCTCCGCACTGTCACTGACACCATTCCCAGCTCCGCACTGTCACTGACACCATTCCCGGTCCAACACTGTCACTGACACCATTCCCAGCTCCACTCTGTCACTGACACCATTCCCAGTCCCACACTGTCACTGACACCATTCCCAGTCCCACACTGTCACTGACACCATTCCCAGCTCCGCACTGTCACTGACAACATTCCCGGTCCCACACTGTCACTGACACCATTCCCAGCTCCGCACTGTCACTGACACCATTCCCGGTCCCACACTGTCACTGACACCATTCCCAGTCCCACACTGTCACTGACACCATTCCCAGTCCCACACTGTCACTGACACCATTCCCAGTCCCGCACTGTCACTGACACCATTCCCAGCTCCACACTGTCACTGACACCATTCCCAGTCCCACACTGTCACTGACACCATTCCCAGCTCCGCACTGTCACTGACACCATTCCCGGTCCCACACTGTCACTGACACCATTCCCAGTCCCACACTGTCACTGACACCATTCCCAGTCCCACACTGTCACTGACACCATTCCCGGTCCCACACTGTCACTGACATCATTCCCAGTCCCACACTGTCACTGACAACATTCCCGGTCCCACACTGTCACTGACACCATTCCCAGTCCCACACTGTCACTGACACCATTCCCAGTCCCACACTGTCACTGACACCATTCCCAGCTCCGCACTGTCACTGACACCATTCCCGGTCCCACACTGTCACTGACACCATTCCCAGCTCCGCACTGTCACTGACAACATTCCCGGTCCCACACTGTCACTGACACCATTCCCAGTCCCACACTGTCACTGACACCATTCCCAGTCCCACACTGTCACTGACACCATTCCCAGCACCACACTGTCACTGACACCATTCCCAGTCCCACACTGTCACTGACACCATTCCCAGCTCCGCACTGTCACTGACACCATTCCCGGTCCCACACTGTCACTGACACCATTCCCAGTCCCACACTGTCACTGACACCATTCCCAGTCCCACACTGTCACTGACACCATTCCCAGCTCCGCACTGTCACTGACACCATTCCCGGTCCCACACTGTCACTGACACCATTCCCAGTCCCACACTGTCACTGACACCATTCCCAGTCCCACACTGTCACTGACACCATTCCCAGCCCCGCACTGTCACTGACACCATTCCCAGTCCCACACTGTCACTGACACCATTCCCAGTCCCACACTGTCACTGACACCATTCCCAGTCCCACACTGTCACTGACACCATTCCCAGCTCCGCACTGTCACTGACACCATTCCCAGCTCCGCACTGTCACTGACACCATTCCCAGCTCCGCACTGTCACTGACACCATTCCCAGCTCCGCACTGTCACTAACACCATTCCCGGTCCCACACTGTCACTGACACCATTCCCAGCTCCACTCTGTCACTGACACCATTCCCAGTCCCACACTGTCACTGACACCATTCCCAGCTCCGCACTGTCACTGACACCATTCCCGGTCCCACACTGTCACTGACACCATTCCCAGTCCCACACTGTCACTGACACCATTCCCAGTCCCACACTGTCACTGACACCATTCCCGGTCCCACACTGTCACTGACATCATTCCCAGTCCCACACTGTCACTGACAACATTCCCGGTCCCACACTGTCACTGACACCATTCCCAGTCCCACACTGTCACTGACACCATTCCCAGTCCCACACTGTCACTGACACCATTCCCAGCTCCGCACTGTCACTGACACCATTCCCGGTCCCACACTCTCACTGACACCATTCCCAGCTCCGCACTGTCACTGACACCATTCCCGGTCCCACACTGTCACTGACACCATTCCCAGTCCCACACTGTCACTGACACCATTCCCAGTCCCACACTGTCACTGACACCATTCCCAGCACCACACTGTCACTGACACCATTCCCAGTCCCACACTGTCACTGACACCATTCCCAGCTCCGCACTGTCACTGACACCATTCCCGGTCCCACACTGTCACTGACACCATTCCCAGTCCCACACTGTCACTGACACCATTCCCAGTCCCACACTGTCACTGACACCATTCCCAGCTCCGCACTGTCACTGACACCATTCCCGGTCCCACACTGTCACTGACACCATTCCCAGTCCCACACTGTCACTGACACCATTCCCAGTCCCACACTGTCACTGACACCATTCCCAGCCCCGCACTGTCACTGACACCATTCCCAGTCCCGCACTGTCACTGACACCATTCCCAGTCCCACACTGTCACTGACACCATTCCCAGTCCCACACTGTCACTGACACCATTCCCAGCTCCGCACTGTCACTGACACCATTCCCAGCTCCGCACTGTCACTGACACCATTCCCAGCTCCGCACTGTCACTGACACCATTCCCAGCTCCGCACTGTCACTAACACCATTCCCGGTCCCACACTGTCACTGACACCATTCCCAGCTCCACTCTGTCACTGACACCATTCCCAGTCCCACACTGTCCCTGACACCATTCCCAGTCCCACACTGTCACTGACACCATTCCCAGTCCCACACTGTCACTGACACCATTCCCGGTCCCACACTGTCACTGACATCATTCCCAGTCCCACACTGTCACTGACACCATTCCCAGTCCCACACTGTCACTGACACCATTCCCGGTCCCACACTGTCACTGACATCATTCCCAGTCCCACACTGTCACTGACAACATTCCCGGTCCCACACTGTCACTGACACCATTCCCAGTCCCACACTGTCACTGACACCATTCCCAGTCCCACACTGTCACTGACACCATTCCCAGCTCCGCACTGTCACTGACACCATTCCCGGTCCCACACTGTCACTGACACCATTCCCAGCTCCGCACTGTCACTGACACCATTCCCGGTCCCACACTGTCACTGACACCATTCCCAGTCCCACACTGTCACTGACACCATTCCCAGTCCCACACTGTCACTGACACCATTCCCAGCACCACACTGTCACTGACACCATTCCCAGTCCCACACTGTCACTGACACCATTCCCAGCTCCGCACTGTCACTGACACCATTCCCGGTCCCACACTGTCACTGACACCATTCCCAGTCCCACACTGTCACTGACACCATTCCCAGTCCCACACTGTCACTGACACCATTCCCAGCTCCGCACTGTCACTGACACCATTCCCGGTCCCACACTGTCACTGACACCATTCCCAGTCCCACACTGTCACTGACACCATTCCCAGTCCCACACTGTCACTGACACCATTCCCAGCCCCGCACTGTCACTGACACCATTCCCAGTCCCGCACTGTCACTGACACCATTCCCAGTCCCACACTGTCACTGACACCATTCCCAGTCCCACACTGTCACTGACACCATTCCCAGCTCCGCACTGTCACTGACACCATTCCCAGCTCCGCACTGTCACTGACACCATTCCCAGCTCCGCACTGTCACTGACACCATTCCCAGCTCCGCACTGTCACTAACACCATTCCCGGTCCCACACTGTCACTGACACCATTCCCAGCTCCACTCTGTCACTGACACCATTCCCAGTCCCACACTGTCCCTGACACCATTCCCAGTCCCACACTGTCACTGACACCATTCCCAGCTCCGCACTGTCACTGACACCATTCCCGGTCCCACACTGTCACTGACACCATTCCCAGCTCCGCACTGTCACTGACACCATTCCCGGTCCCACACTGTCACTGACACCATTCCCAGTCCCACACTGTCACTGACACCATTCCCAGTCCCACACTGTCACTGACACCATTCCCAGTCCCGCACTGTCACTGACACCATTCCCAGCTCCACACTGTCACTGACACCATTCCCAGTCCCACACTGTCACTGACACCATTCCCAGCTCCGCACTGTCACTGACACCATTCCCGGTCCCACACTGTCACTGACACCATTCCCAGCTCCGCACTGTCACTGACACCATTCCCGGTCCCACACTGTCACTGACACCATTCCCAGTCCCACACTGTCACTGACACCATTCCCAGTCCCACACCGTCACTGACACCATTCCCAGCTCCACACTGTCACTGACACCATTCCCAGTCCCACACTGTCACTGACACCATTCCCAGCTCCACACTGTCACTGACACCATTCCCGGTCCCACACTGTCACTGACACCATTCCCAGTCCCACACTGTCACTGACACCATTCCCAGTCCCACACTGTCACTGACACCATTCGCAGTCCCGCACTGTCACTGACACCATTCCCGGTCCCACACTGTCACTGACACCATTCCCAGTCCCGCACTGTCACTGACACCATTCCCAGCTCCGCACTGTCACTGACACCATTCCCAGTCCCACACTGTCACTGACACCATTCCCAGCTCCACACTGTCACTGACACCATTCCCAGTCCCACACTGTCACTGACACCATTCCCAGCTCTGCACTGTTACTGACACCATTCCCAGTCCCTCACTGTCACTGACACCATTCCCAGTCCCGCACTGTCACTGACACCATTCCCAACTCCGCACTGTCACTGACACCATTCCCAGTCCCACACTGTCACTGATACCATTCCCAGCTCCACACTGTCACTGACACCATTCCCAGCTCCACACTGTCACTGACACCATTCCCAGCTCCACACTGTCACTGACACCATTCCCAGTCCCACACTGTCACTGACACCATTCCCAGTCCCACACTGTCACTGACACCACTCCCAGTCCCACACTGTCACTGACACCATTCCCAGTCCCACACTGTCACTGACACCATTCCCGGTCCCACACTGTCACTGACACCATTCCCAGTCCCACACTGTCACTGACACCATTCCCGGTCCCACACTGTCACTGACACCATTCCCAGTCCCACACTGTCACTGACACCGCTCCCAGTCCCACACTGTCACTGACACCATTCCCAGTCCCACACTGTCACTGACACCATTCCCAGTCCCACACTGTCACTGACACCGTTCCCAGTCCGACACTGTCACTGACATCATTCCCGGTCCCACACTGTCACTGACACCATTCGCAGTCCCGCACTGTCACTGACACCATTCCCAGTGCTGCACTGTCACTGACACCATTCCCAGCTCCACACTGTCACTGACACCATCCCCATTCCCACACTGTCACTGACACCATTCCCAGTCCCACACTGTCACTGACACCGCTCCCAGTCCCACACTGTCACTGATACCATTCCCAGTCCCAAACTGTCACTGACACCATTCCCAGTCCCACACTGTCACTGACACCATTCCCAGTCCCTCACTGTCACTGACACCATTCCCAGTCCCACACTGTCACTGACACCATTCCCAGTCCCGCACTGTCACTGACACCATTCCCAGTGCTGCACTGTCACTGACACCATTCCCAGCTCCACACTGTCACTGACACCATCCCCATTCCCACACTGTCACTGACACCATTCCCAGTCCCACACTGTCACTGACACCGCTCCCAGTCCCACACTGCCACTGATACCATTCCCAGTCCCACACTGTCACTGACACGGCTCCCAGTCCCACACTGTCACTGACACCATTCCCAGTCCCCCACTGTCACTGACACCATTCCCAGTCCCACACTGTCACTGACACCATTCCCGGTCCCACACTGTCACTGACACCATTCCCAGTCCCACACTGTCACTGACACCATTCCCAGGTCCGCACTGTCACTGACACCATTCCCAGTCCGACACTGTCACTGACACCATTCCCAGTCCCACACTGTCACTGACACCATTCCCAGTCCCACACTGTCACTAACACCATTCCCAGTCCCACACTGTCACTGACACCATTCCCGGTTCCACACTGTCACTGACACCATTCCCGGTCCCACACTGTCACTGACACCATTCCCAGTCCCCCACTGTCACTGACACCATTCCCAGTCCCACACTGTCACTGACACCATTCCCAGTCCCGCACTGTCACTGACACCATTCCCAGTGCTGCACTGTCACTGACACCATTCCCAGCTCCACACTGTCACTGACACCATCCCCAGTCCCACACTGTCACTGACACCATTCCCAGTCCCACACTGTCACTGACACCATTCCCAGTCCCACACTGTCACTGACACCATTCCCGGTCCCACACTGTCACTAACACCATTCCCAGTCCCACACTGTCACTGACAACATTCCCAGCTCCGCACTGTCACTGACACCATTCCCAGTCCCACACTGTCACTGACACCATTCCCAGTCCCACACTGTCACTGACGCCATTCCCAGTCCCACACTGACACTGACACCATTCCCAGTCCCACACTGTCACTGACACCATTCCCGGTCCCACACTGTCACTGACACCATTCCCAGTCCCACACTGTCACTGACACCATTCCCGGTCCCACACTGTCACTGACACCATTCCCAGTCCCACACTGTCACTGACACCATTCCCAGTCCCACACTGTCACTGACACCATTCCCAGCTCCGCACTGTCACTGACACCATTCCCGGTCCCACACTGTCACTGACACCATTCCCAGCTCCGCACTGTCACTGACACCATTCCCGGTCCCACACTGTCACTGACACCATTCCCAGGCCCACACTGTCACTGACACCATTCCCAGTCCCACACTGTCACTGACACCATTCCCAGCTCCACACTGTCACTGACACCATTCCCAGTCCCACACTGTCACTGACACCATTCCCAGCTCCGCACTGTCACTGACACCATTCCCGGTCCCACACTGTCACTGACACCATTCCCAGTCCCACACTGTCACTGACACCATTCCCAGTCCCACACTGTCACTGACACCATTCCCAGCTCCGCACTGTCACTGACACCATTCCCGGTCCCACACTGTCACTGACACCATTCCCAGTCCCACACTGTCACTGACACCATTCCCAGTCCCAAACTGTCACTGACACCATTCCCAGTCCCACACTGTCACTGACACCATTCCCAGTCCCACACTGTCACTGACACCATTCCCAGTCCCACACTGTCACTGACACCATTCCCAGCTCCGCACTGTCACTGACACCATTCCCAGTCCCACACTGTCACTGACACCATTCCCAGCTCTGCACTGTTACTGACACCATTCCCAGTCCCTCACTGTCACTGACACCATTCCCAGTCCCGCACTGTCACTGACACCATTCCCAGCTCCACACTGTCACTGACACCGTTCCCAGTCCGACACTGTCACTGACATCATTCCCGGTCCCACACTGTCACTGACACCATTCGCAGTCCCGCACAGTCACTGACACCATTCCCAGTGCTGCACTGTCACTGACACCATTCCCAGCTCCACACTGTCACTGACACCATCCCCATTCCCACACTGTCACTGACACCATTCCCAGTCCCACACTGTCACTGACACCGCTCCCAGTCCCACACTGTCACTGATACCATTCCCAGTCCCAAACTGTCACTGACACCATTCCCAGTCCCACACTGTCACTGACACCATTCCCAGTCCCTCACTGTCACTGACACCATTCCCAGTCCCACACTGTCACTGACACCATTCCCAGTCCCGCACTGTCACTGACACCATTCCCAGTGCTGCACTGTCACTGACACCATTCCCAGCTCCACACTGTCACTGACACCATCCCCATTCCCACACTGTCACTGACACCATTCCCAGTCCCACACTGTCACTGACACCGCTCCCAGTCCCACACTGTCACTGATACCATTCCCAGTCCCACACTGTCACTGACACGGCTCCCAGTCCCACACTGTCACTGACACCATTCCCAGTCCCCCACTGTCACTGACACCATTCCCAGTCCCACACTGTCACTGACACCATTCCCGGTCCCACACTGTCACTGACACCATTCCCAGTCCCACACTGTCACTGACACCATTCCCAGGTCCGCACTGTCACTGACACCATTCCCAGTCCCACACTGTCACTGACACCATTCCCAGTCCCACACTGTCACTGACACCATTCCCGGTCCCACACTGTCACTGACACCATTCCCAGTCCCACACTGTCACTGACACCATTCCCGGTCCCACACTGTCACTGACACCATTCCCAGTCCCACACTGTCACTGACACCATTCCCAGTCCCACACTGTCACTGACACCATTCCCAGCTCCGCACTGTCACTGACACCATTCCCGGTCCCACACTGTCACTGACACCATTCCCAGCTCCGCACTGTCACTGACACCATTCCCGGTCCCACACTGTCACTGACACCATTCCCAGGCCCACACTGTCACTGACACCATTCCCAGTCCCACACTGTCACTGACACCATTCCCAGCTCCACACTGTCACTGACACCATTCCCAGTCCCACACTGTCACTGACACCATTCCCAGCTCCGCACTGTCACTGACACCATTCCCGGTCCCACACTGTCACTGACACCATTCCCAGTCCCACACTGTCACTGACACCATTCCCAGTCCCACACTGTCACTGACACCATTCCCAGCTCCGCACTGTCACTGACACCATTCCCGGTCCCACACTGTCACTGACACCATTCCCAGTCCCACACTGTCACTGACACCATTCCCAGTCCCAAACTGTCACTGACACCATTCCCAGTCCCACACTGTCACTGACACCATTCCCAGTCCCACACTGTCACTGACACCATTCCCAGTCCCACACTGTCACTGACACCATTCCCAGCTCCGCACTGTCACTGACACCATTCCCAGTCCCACACTGTCACTGACACCATTCCCAGCTCTGCACTGTTACTGACACCATTCCCAGTCCCTCACTGTCACTGACACCATTCCCAGTCCCGCACTGTCACTGACACCATTCCCAGCTCCACACTGTCACTGACACCGTTCCCAGTCCGACACTGTCACTGACATCATTCCCGGTCCCACACTGTCACTGACACCATTCGCAGTCCCGCACTGTCACTGACACCATTCCCAGTGCTGCACTGTCACTGACACCATTCCCAGCTCCACACTGTCACTGACACCATCCCCATTCCCACACTGTCACTGACACCATTCCCAGTCCCACACTGTCACTGACACCGCTCCCAGTCCCACACTGTCACTGATACCATTCCCAGTCCCAAACTGTCACTGACACCATTCCCAGTCCCACACTGTCACTGACACCATTCCCAGTCCCTCACTGTCACTGACACCATTCCCAGTCCCACACTGTCACTGACACCATTCCCAGTCCCGCACTGTCACTGACACCATTCCCAGTGCTGCACTGTCACTGACACCATTCCCAGCTCCACACTGTCACTGACACCATCCCCATTCCCACACTGTCACTGACACCATTCCCAGTCCCACACTGTCACTGACACCGCTCCCAGTCCCACACTGTCACTGATACCATTCCCAGTCCCACACTGTCACTGACACGGCTCCCAGTCCCACACTGTCACTGACACCATTCCCAGTCCCCCACTGTCACTGACACCATTCCCAGTCCCACACTGTCACTGACACCATTCCCGGTCCCACACTGTCACTGACACCATTCCCAGTCCCACACTGTCACTGACACCATTCCCAGGTCCGCACTGTCACTGACACCATTCCCAGTCCGACACTGTCACTGACACCATTCCCAGTCCCACACTGTCACTGACACCATTCCCAGTCCCACACTGTCACTAACACCATTCCCAGTCCCACACTGTCACTGACACCATTCCCGGTTCCACACTGTCACTGACACCATTCCCGGTCCCACACTGTCACTGACACCATTCCCAGTCCCCCACTGTCACTGACACCATTCCCAGTCCCACACTGTCACTGACACCATTCCCAGTCCCGCACTGTCACTGACACCATTCCCAGTGCTGCACTGTCACTGACACCATTCCCAGCTCCACACTGTCACTGACACCATCCCCAGTCCCACACTGTCACTGACACCATTCCCAGTCCCACACTGTCACTGACACCATTCCCAGTCCCACACTGTCACTGACACCATTCCCGGTCCCACACTGTCACTAACACCATTCCCAGTCCCACACTGTCACTGACAACATTCCCAGCTCCGCACTGTCACTGACACCATTCCCAGTCCCACACTGTCACTGACACCATTCCCAGTCCCACACTGTCACTGACGCCATTCCCAGTCCCACACTGACACTGACACCATTCCCAGTCCCACACTGTCACTGACACCATTCCCGGTCCCACACTGTCACTGACACCATTCCCAGTCCCACACTGTCACTGACACCATTCCCGGTCCCACACTGTCACTGACACCATTCCCAGTCCCACACTGTCACTGACACCATTCCCAGTCCCACACTGTCACTGACACCATTCCCAGCTCCGCACTGTCACTGACACCATTCCCGGTCCCACACTGTCACTGACACCATTCCCAGCTCCGCACTGTCACTGACACCATTCCCGGTCCCACACTGTCACTGACACCATTCCCAGGCCCACACTGTCACTGACACCATTCCCAGTCCCACACTGTCACTGACACCATTCCCAGCTCCACACTGTCACTGACACCATTCCCAGTCCCACACTGTCACTGACACCATTCCCAGCTCCGCACTGTCACTGACACCATTCCCGGTCCCACACTGTCACTGACACCATTCCCAGTCCCACACTGTCACTGACACCATTCCCAGTCCCACACTGTCACTGACACCATTCCCAGCTCCGCACTGTCACTGACACCATTCCCGGTCCCACACTGTCACTGACACCATTCCCAGTCCCACACTGTCACTGACACCATTCCCAGTCCCAAACTGTCACTGACACCATTCCCAGTCCCACACTGTCACTGACACCATTCCCAGTCCCACACTGTCACTGACACCATTCCCAGTCCCACACTGTCACTGACACCATTCCCAGCTCCGCACTGTCACTGACACCATTCCCAGTCCCACACTGTCACTGACACCATTCCCAGCTCTGCACTGTTACTGACACCATTCCCAGTCCCTCACTGTCACTGACACCATTCCCAGTCCCGCACTGTCACTGACACCATTCCCAGCTCCACACTGTCACTGACACCATTCCCAGTCCCTCACTGTCACTGACACCATTCCCAGTCCCACACTGTCACTGACACCATTCCCAGCTCCACACTGTCACTGACACCATTCCCAGTCCCACACTGTCACTGACACCATTCCCAGTCCCACACTGTCACTGACACCATTCCCAGTCCCACACTGTCACTGACACCATTCCCAGCCCCGCACTGTCACAGACACCATTCCCGGTCCCACACTGTCACTGACACCATTCCCAGTCCCACACTGTCACTGACACCATTCCCAACTCCACACTGTCACTGACACCATTCCCAGTCCCACACTGTCACTGACACCATTCCCAGCTCCACACTGTCACTGACACCATTCCCAGCTCCACACTGTCACTGACACCATTCCCAGCTCCACACTGTCACTGACACCATTCCCAGTCCCACACTGTCACTGACACCATTCCCAGTCCCACACTGTCACTGACACCATTCCCAGTCCCACACTGTCACTGACACCACTCCCAGTCCCACACTGTCACTGACACCACTCCCAGTCCCACACTGTCACTGACACCATTCCCGGTCCCACACTGTCACTGACACCATTCCCAGTCCCACACTGTCACTGACACCATTCCCGGTCCCACACTGTCACTGACACCATTCCCAGTCCCACACTGTCACTGACACCACTCCCAGTCCCACACTGTCACTGACACCATTCCCAGTCCCACACTGTCACTGACACCATTCCCAGTCCCACATTGTCACTGACACCGTTCCCAGTCCCACACTGTCACTGACATCATTCCCGGTCCCACACTGTCACTGACACCATTCCCAGTCCCGCACTGTCACTGACACCATTCCCAGTGCTGCACTGTCACTGACACCATCCCCATTCCCACACTGTCACTGACACCATTCCCAGTCCCACACTGTCACTGACACCGCTCCCAGTCCCACACTGTCACTGATACCATTCCCAGTCCCAAACTGTCACTGACACCGCTCCCAGTCCCACACTGTCACTGACACCATTCCCAGTCCCTCACTGTCACTGACACCATTCCCAGTTCCACACTGTCACTGACACCATTCCCAGTCCCGCACTGTCACTGACACCATTCCCGGTCCCACACTGTCACTGACACCATTCCCGGTCCCACACTGTCACTGACACCATTCCCAGTCCCACACTGTCACTGACACCATTCCCAGCTCCGCACTGTCACTGACACCATTCCCAGTCCCACACTGTCACTGACACCATTCCCAGTCCCACACTGTCACTGACACCATTCCCAGTCCCACACTGTCACTGACACCATTCCCGGTCCCACACTGTCACTGACACCATTCCCGGTCCCACACTGTCACTGACACCATTCCCAGTCCCACACTGTCACTGACACCATTCCCGGTCCCACACTGTCACTGACACCATTCCCAGTCCCGCACTGTCACTGACACCATTCCCAGTGCTGCACTGTCACTGACACCATTCCCAGCTCCACACTGTCACTGACACCATCCCCAGTCCCACACTGTCACTGACACCATTCCCAGTCCCACACTGTCACTGACACCATTCCCAGTCCCACACTGTCACTGACACCATTCCCAGTCCCACACTGTCACTGACACCATTCCCGGTCCCACACTGTCACTGACACCATTCCCGGTCCCACACTGTCACTGACACCATTCCCAGTCCCACACTGTCACTGACACCATTCCCGGTCCCACACTGTCACTGACACCATTCCCAGTCCCGCACTGTCACTGACACCATTCCCAGTGCTGCACTGTCACTGACACCATTCCCAGCTCCACACTGTCACTGACACCATCCCCAGTCCCACACTGTCACTGACACCATTCCCAGTCCCACACTGTCACTGACACCATTCCCGGTCCCACACTTTCACTGACACCATTCCCAGTCCCACACTGTCACTGACACCATTCCCAGCCCCACACTGTCACCGACACCATTCCAAGTCCCACACTGTCACTGACACCATTCCCAGTCCCACACTGTCACTATCACCGCTCCCAGTCCCACACTGTCACTGACACCATTCCCAGTCCCACACTGTCACTGACACCATTCCCAGTCCCACACTGTCACTATCACCGCTCCCAGTCCCACACTGTCACTGACACCATTCCCAGCCCCACACTGTCACTATCACCGCTCCCAGTGCCGCACTGTCACTGACACCATTCCCAGTCCCACACTGTCACTGACACCATTCCCAGTCCCACGCTGTCACTATCACCGCTCCCAGTGCTGCACTGTCACTGACACCATTCCCAGTCCCACACTGTCACTGACACCATTCCCAGTCCCACACTGTCACTATCACCGCTCCCAGTGCTGCACTGTCACTGACACCATTCCCAGTGCTGCACTGTCACTATCACCGCTCCCAGTGCTGCACTGTCACTGACACCATTCCCAGTCCCACACTGTCACTATCACCGCTCCCAGTGCCGCACTGTCACTGACACCATTCCCAGCCCCACACTGTCACTATCACCGCTCCCAGTGCCGCACTGTCACTGACACCATTCCCAGCTCCACACTGTCACTGACACCATCCCCAGTCCCACACTGTCACTGTCACCATTCCCAGTCCCACACTGTCACTGACACCATTCCCAGTCCCACACTGTCACTGACACCATTCCCGGTCCCACACTGTCACTAACACCATTCCCAGTCCCACACTGTCACTGACAACATTCCCAGCTCCGCACTGTCACTGACACCATTCCCAGTCCCACACTGTCACTGACACCATTCCCAGTCCCACACTGTCACTGACGCCATTCCCAGTCCCACACTGACACTGACACCATTCCCAGTCCCACACTGTCACTGACACCATTCCCGGTCCCACACTGTCACTGACACCATTCCCAGTCCCACACTGTCACTGACACCATTCCCGGTCCCACACTGTCACTGACACCATTCCCAGTCCCACACTGTCACTGACACCATTCCCAGTCCCACACTGTCACTGACACCATTCCCAGCTCCGCACTGTCACTGACACCATTCCCGGTCCCACACTGTCACTGACACCATTCCCAGCTCCGCACTGTCACTGACACCATTCCCGGTCCCACACTGTCACTGACACCATTCCCAGGCCCACACTGTCACTGACACCATTCCCAGTCCCACACTGTCACTGACACCATTCCCAGCTCCACACTGTCACTGACACCATTCCCAGTCCCACACTGTCACTGACACCATTCCCAGCTCCGCACTGTCACTGACACCATTCCCGGTCCCACACTGTCACTGACACCATTCCCAGTCCCACACTGTCACTGACACCATTCCCAGTCCCACACTGTCACTGACACCATTCCCAGCTCCGCACTGTCACTGACACCATTCCCGGTCCCACACTGTCACTGACACCATTCCCAGTCCCACACTGTCACTGACACCATTCCCAGTCCCAAACTGTCACTGACACCATTCCCAGTCCCACACTGTCACTGACACCATTCCCAGTCCCACACTGTCACTGACACCATTCCCAGTCCCACACTGTCACTGACACCATTCCCAGCTCCGCACTGTCACTGACACCATTCCCAGTCCCACACTGTCACTGACACCATTCCCAGCTCTGCACTGTTACTGACACCATTCCCAGTCCCTCACTGTCACTGACACCATTCCCAGTCCCGCACTGTCACTGACACCATTCCCAGCTCCACACTGTCACTGACACCATTCCCAGTCCCTCACTGTCACTGACACCATTCCCAGTCCCACACTGTCACTGACACCATTCCCAGCTCCACACTGTCACTGACACCATTCCCAGTCCCACACTGTCACTGACACCATTCCCAGTCCCACACTGTCACTGACACCATTCCCAGTCCCACACTGTCACTGACACCATTCCCAGCCCCGCACTGTCACAGACACCATTCCCGGTCCCACACTGTCACTGACACCATTCCCAGTCCCACACTGTCACTGACACCATTCCCAACTCCACACTGTCACTGACACCATTCCCAGTCCCACACTGTCACTGACACCATTCCCAGCTCCACACTGTCACTGACACCATTCCCAGCTCCACACTGTCACTGACACCATTCCCAGCTCCACACTGTCACTGACACCATTCCCAGTCCCACACTGTCACTGACACCATTCCCAGTCCCACACTGTCACTGACACCACTCCCAGTCCCACACTGTCACTGACACCATTCCCGGTCCCACACTGTCACTGACACCATTCCCAGTCCCACACTGTCACTGACACCATTCCCGGTCCCACACTGTCACTGACACCATTCCCAGTCCCACACTGTCACTGACACCACTCCCAGTCCCACACTGTCACTGACACCATTCCCAGTCCCACACTGTCACTGACACCATTCCCAGTCCCACATTGTCACTGACACCGTTCCCAGTCCCACACTGTCACTGACATCATTCCCGGTCCCACACTGTCACTGACACCATTCCCAGTCCCGCACTGTCACTGACACCATTCCCAGTGCTGCACTGTCACTGACACCATTCCCAGCTCCACACTGTCACTGACACCATCCCCATTCCCACACTGTCACTGACACCATTCCCAGTCCCACACTGTCACTGACACCGCTCCCAGTCCCACACTGTCACTGACACCATTCCCAGTCCCACACTGTCACTGACACCATTCCCAGTCCCACACTGTCACTGACACCGCTCCCAGTCCCACACTGTCACTGACACCATTCCCAGTCCCTCACTGTCACTGACACCATTCCCAGTTCCACACTGTCACTGACACCATTCCCAGTCCCGCACTGTCACTGACACCATTCCCGGTCCCACACTGTCACTGACACCATTCCCGGTCCCACACTGTCACTGACACCATTCCCAGTCCCACACTGTCACTGACACCATTCCCAGCTCCGCACTGTCACTGACACCATTCCCAGTCCCACACTGTCACTGACACCATTCCCAGTCCCACACTGTCACTGACACCATTCCCAGTCCCACACTGTCACTGACACCATTCCCGGTCCCACACTGTCACTGACACCATTCCCGGTCCCACACTGTCACTGACACCATTCCCAGTCCCGCACTGTCACTGACACCATTCCCGGTCCCACACTGTCACTGACACCATTCCCAGTCCCGCACTGTCACTGACACCATTCCCAGTGCTGCACTGTCACTGACACCATTCCCAGCTCCGCACTGTCACTGACACCATTCCCAGTCCCACACTGTCACTGACACCATTCCCAGTCCCACACTGTCACTGACACCATTCCCAGTCCCACACTGTCACTGACACCATTCCCGGTCCCACACTTTCACTGACACCATTCCCAGTCCCACACTGTCACTGACACCATTCCCAGTCCCACACTGTCACTGACACCATCCCCAGTCCCACACTGTCACTGACACCATTCCCAGTCCCACACTGTCACTGACACCATTCCAAGTCCCACACTGTCACTGACACCATTCCCAGTCCCACACTGTCACTATCACCGCTCCCAGTCCCACACTGTCACTGACACCATTCCCAGTCCCACACTGTCACTGACACCATTCCCAGTCCCACACAGTCACTGACACCATTCCCAGTCCCACACTGTCACTGACACCATTCCCAGTCCCACACTGTCACTATCACCGCTCCCAGTCCCACACTGTCACTGACACCATTCCCAGCCCCACACTGTCACTATCACCGCTCCCAGTGCCGCACTGTCACTGACACCATTCCCAGTGCTGCACTGTCACTATCACCGCTCCCAGTGCTGCACTGTCACTGACACCATTCCCAGTCCCACACTGTCACTGACACCATTCCCAGTCCCACACTGTCACTATCACCGCTCCCAGTGCTGCACTGTCACTGACACCATTCCCAGTGCTGCACTGTCACTATCACCGCTCCCAGTGCCGCACTGTCACTGACACCATTCCCAGTGCTGCACTGTCACTATCACCGCTCCCAGTGCTGCACTGTCACTGACACCATTCCCAGTCCCACACTGTCACTATCACCGCTCCCAGTGCTGCACTGTCACTATCACCGCTCCCAGTGCCGCACTGTCACTGACACCATTCCCAGTGCTGCACTGTCACTATCACCGCTCCCAGTGCTGCACTGTCACTGACACCATTCCCAGTCCCACACTGTCACTGACACCATTCCCAGTGCTGCACTGTCACTATCACCGCTCCCAGTGCCGCACTGACACTGACTCCATTCCCAGTCCCACACTGTCACTGACACCATTCCCAGTGCTGCACTGTCACTATCACCGCTCCCAGTGCCGCACTGACACTGACTCCATTCCCAGTCCCACACTGTCACTGACACCATTCCCAGTCCCACACTGTCACTGACACCATTCCCAGTCCCACACTGTCACTGACACCATTCCCAGTGCTGCACTGTCACTATCACCGCTCCCAGTGCTGCACTGTCACTATCACCGCTCCCAGTGCCGCACTGACACTGACTCCATTCCCAGTCCCACACTGTCACTATCACCGCTCCCAGTGCCGCACTGACACTGACTCCATTCCCAGTCCCACACTGTCACTGACACCATTCCCAGTGCTGCACTGTCACTGACACCATTCCCAGTCCCACACTGTCACTGACACCATTCCCAGTCCCACACTGTCACTGACACCATTCCCAGTCCCACACTGTCACTATCACCGCTCCCAGTCCCACACTGTCACTGACACCATTCCCAGTCCCACACTGTCACTGACACCATTCCCAGTCCCACACTGTCACTATCACCGCTCCCAGTGCCGCACTGTCACTGACACCATTCCCAGTGCTGCACTGTCACTATCACCGCTCCCAGTGCTGCACTGTCACTGACACCATTCCCAGTCCCACACTGTCACTGACACCGCTCCCAGTCCCACACTGTCACTGACACCATTCCCAGTCCCACACTGTCACTGACACCATTCCCAGTCCCACACTGTCACTGACACCATTCCCAGTCCCACACTGTCACTGACACCATTCCCAGTCCCACACTGTCACTATCACCGCTCCCAGTGCCGCACTGTCACTGACACCATTCCCAGTGCTGCACTGTCACTATCACCGCTCCCAGTGCTGCACTGTCACTGACACCATTCCCAGTCCCACACTGTCACTGACACCATTCCCAGTCCCACACTGTCACTATCACCGCTCCCAGTGCTGCACTGTCACTGACACCATTCCCAGTCCCACACTGTCACTGACACCATTCCCAGTCCCACACTGTCACTATCACCGCTCCCAGTGCTGCACTGTCACTGACACCATTACCAGTCCCACACTGTCACTGACACCATTCCCAGTGCTGCACTGTCACTATCACCGCTCCCAGTGCTGCACTGTCACTGACACCATTCCCAGCTCCGCACTGTCACTGACACCATTCCCAGTCCCACACTGTCACTGACACCATTCCCAGCTCCACACTGTCACTGACACCATTCCCAGCTCTGCACTGTTACTGACACCATTCCCAGTCCCTCACTGTCACTGACACCATTCCCAGTCCCGCACTGTCACTGACACCATTCCCAACTCCACACTGTCACTGACACCATTCCCAGTCCCACACTGTCACTGATACCATTCCCAGCTCCACACTGTCACTGACACCATTCCCAGCTCCACACTGTCACTGACACCATTCCCAGCTCCACACTGTCACTGACACCATTCCCAGTCCCACACTGTCACTGACACCATTCCCAGTCCCACACTGTCACTGACACCACTCCCAGTCCCACACTGTCACTGACACCATTCCCAGTCCCACACTGTCACTGACACCATTCCCGGTCCCACACTGTCACTGACACCATTCCCAGTCCCACACTGTCACTGACACCATTCCCGGTCCCACACTGTCACTGACACCATTCCCAGTCCCACACTGTCACTGACACCACTCCCAGTCCCACACTGTCACTGACACCATTCCCAGTCCCACACTGTCACTGACACCATTCCCAGTCCCACACTGTCACTGACACCGTTCCCAGTCCGACACTGTCACTGACATCATTCCCGGTCCCACACTGTCACTGACACCATTCGCAGTCCCGCACTGTCACTGACACCATTCCCAGTGCTGCACTGTCACTGACACCATTCCCAGCTCCACACTGTCACTGACACCATCCCCATTCCCACACTGTCACTGACACCATTCCCAGTCCCACACTGTCACTGACACCGCTCCCAGTCCCACACTGTCACTGATACCATTCCCAGTCCCAAACTGTCACTGACACCATTCCCAGTCCCACACTGTCACTGACACCATTCCCAGTCCCTCACTGTCACTGACACCATTCCCAGTCCCACACTGTCACTGACACCATTCCCAGTCCCGCACTGTCACTGACACCATTCCCAGTGCTGCACTGTCACTGACACCATTCCCAGCTCCACACTGTCACTGACACCATCCCCATTCCCACACTGTCACTGACACCATTCCCAGTCCCACACTGTCACTGACACCGCTCCCAGTCCCACACTGTCACTGATACCATTCCCAGTCCCACACTGTCACTGACACGGCTCCCAGTCCCACACTGTCACTGACACCATTCCCAGTCCCCCACTGTCACTGACACCATTCCCAGCTCCGCACTGTCACTGACACCATTCCCGGTCCCACACTGTCACTGACACCATTCCCAGTCCCACACTGTCACTGACACCATTCCCAGTCCCAAACTGTCACTGACACCATTCCCAGTCCCACACTGTCACTGACACCATTCCCAGTCCCACACTGTCACTGACACCATTCCCAGTCCCACACTGTCACTGACACCATTCCCAGCTCCGCACTGTCACTGACACCATTCCCAGTCCCACACTGTCACTGACACCATTCCCAGCTCTGCACTGTTACTGACACCATTCCCAGTCCCTCACTGTCACTGACACCATTCCCAGTCCCGCACTGTCACTGACACCATTCCCAGCTCCACACTGTCACTGACACCATTCCCAGTCCCTCACTGTCACTGACACCATTCCCAGTCCCACACTGTCACTGACACCATTCCCAGCTCCACACTGTCACTGACACCATTCCCAGTCCCACACTGTCACTGACACCATTCCCAGTCCCACACTGTCACTGACACCATTCCCAGTCCCACACTGTCACTGACACCATTCCCAGCCCCGCACTGTCACAGACACCATTCCCGGTCCCACACTGTCACTGACACCATTCCCAGTCCCACACTGTCACTGACACCATTCCCAACTCCACACTGTCACTGACACCATTCCCAGTCCCACACTGTCACTGACACCATTCCCAGCTCCACACTGTCACTGACACCATTCCCAGCTCCACACTGTCACTGACACCATTCCCAGCTCCACACTGTCACTGACACCATTCCCAGTCCCACACTGTCACTGACACCATTCCCAGTCCCACACTGTCACTGACACCACTCCCAGTCCCACACTGTCACTGACACCATTCCCGGTCCCACACTGTCACTGACACCATTCCCAGTCCCACACTGTCACTGACACCATTCCCGGTCCCACACTGTCACTGACACCATTCCCAGTCCCACACTGTCACTGACACCACTCCCAGTCCCACACTGTCACTGACACCATTCCCAGTCCCACACTGTCACTGACACCATTCCCAGTCCCACATTGTCACTGACACCGTTCCCAGTCCCACACTGTCACTGACATCATTCCCGGTCCCACACTGTCACTGACACCATTCCCAGTCCCGCACTGTCACTGACACCATTCCCAGTGCTGCACTGTCACTGACACCATTCCCAGCTCCACACTGTCACTGACACCATCCCCATTCCCACACTGTCACTGACACCATTCCCAGTCCCACACTGTCACTGACACCGCTCCCAGTCCCACACTGTCACTGACACCATTCCCAGTCCCACACTGTCACTGACACCATTCCCAGTCCCACACTGTCACTGACACCGCTCCCAGTCCCACACTGTCACTGACACCATTCCCAGTCCCTCACTGTCACTGACACCATTCCCAGTTCCACACTGTCACTGACACCATTCCCAGTCCCGCACTGTCACTGACACCATTCCCGGTCCCACACTGTCACTGACACCATTCCCGGTCCCACACTGTCACTGACACCATTCCCAGTCCCACACTGTCACTGACACCATTCCCAGCTCCGCACTGTCACTGACACCATTCCCAGTCCCACACTGTCACTGACACCATTCCCAGTCCCACACTGTCACTGACACCATTCCCAGTCCCACACTGTCACTGACACCATTCCCGGTCCCACACTGTCACTGACACCATTCCCGGTCCCACACTGTCACTGACACCATTCCCAGTCCCGCACTGTCACTGACACCATTCCCGGTCCCACACTGTCACTGACACCATTCCCAGTCCCGCACTGTCACTGACACCATTCCCAGTGCTGCACTGTCACTGACACCATTCCCAGCTCCGCACTGTCACTGACACCATTCCCAGTCCCACACTGTCACTGACACCATTCCCAGTCCCACACTGTCACTGACACCATTCCCAGTCCCACACTGTCACTGACACCATTCCCGGTCCCACACTTTCACTGACACCATTCCCAGTCCCACACTGTCACTGACACCATTCCCAGTCCCACACTGTCACTGACACCATCCCCAGTCCCACACTGTCACTGACACCATTCCCAGTCCCACACTGTCACTGACACCATTCCAAGTCCCACACTGTCACTGACACCATTCCCAGTCCCACACTGTCACTATCACCGCTCCCAGTCCCACACTGTCACTGACACCATTCCCAGTCCCACACTGTCACTGACACCATTCCCAGTCCCACACAGTCACTGACACCATTCCCAGTCCCACACTGTCACTGACACCATTCCCAGTCCCACACTGTCACTATCACCGCTCCCAGTCCCACACTGTCACTATCACCGCTCCCAGTGCTGCACTGTCACTGACACCATTCCCAGTCCCACACTGTCACTGACACCATTCCCAGTCCCACACTGTCACTATCACCGCTCCCAGTGCTGCACTGTCACTGACACCATTCCCAGTGCTGCACTGTCACTATCACCGCTCCCAGTGCCGCACTGTCACTGACACCATTCCCAGTGCTGCACTGTCACTATCACCGCTCCCAGTGCTGCACTGTCACTGACACCATTCCCAGTCCCACACTGTCACTGACACCATTCCCAGTGCTGCACTGTCACTATCACCGCTCCCAGTGCCGCACTGACACTGACTCCATTCCCAGTCCCACACTGTCACTGACACCATTCCCAGTGCTGCACTGTCACTATCACCGCTCCCAGTGCCGCACTGACACTGACTCCATTCCCAGTCCCACACTGTCACTGACACCATTCCCAGTCCCACACTGTCACTGACACCATTCCCAGTCCCACACTGTCACTGACACCATTCCCAGTGCTGCACTGTCACTATCACCGCTCCCAGTGCTGCACTGTCACTATCACCGCTCCCAGTGCCGCACTGACACTGACTCCATTCCCAGTCCCACACTGTCACTATCACCGCTCCCAGTGCCGCACTGACACTGACTCCATTCCCAGTCCCACACTGTCACTGACACCATTCCCAGTGCTGCACTGTCACTGACACCATTCCCAGTCCCACACTGTCACTGACACCATTCCCAGTCCCACACTGTCACTGACACCATTCCCAGTCCCACACTGTCACTATCACCGCTCCCAGTCCCACACTGTCACTGACACCATTCCCAGTCCCACACTGTCACTGACACCATTCCCAGTCCCACACTGTCACTATCACCGCTCCCAGTGCCGCACTGTCACTGACACCATTCCCAGTGCTGCACTGTCACTATCACCGCTCCCAGTGCTGCACTGTCACTGACACCATTCCCAGTCCCACACTGTCACTGACACCGCTCCCAGTCCCACACTGTCACTGACACCATTCCCAGTCCCACACTGTCACTGACACCATTCCCAGTCCCACACTGTCACTGACACCATTCCCAGTCCCACACTGTCACTGACACCATTCCCAGTCCCACACTGTCACTATCACCGCTCCCAGTGCCGCACTGTCACTGACACCATTCCCAGTGCTGCACTGTCACTATCACCGCTCCCAGTGCTGCACTGTCACTGACACCATTCCCAGTCCCACACTGTCACTGACACCATTCCCAGTCCCACACTGTCACTATCACCGCTCCCAGTGCTGCACTGTCACTGACACCATTCCCAGTCCCACACTGTCACTGACACCATTCCCAGTCCCACACTGTCACTATC
Organism: Mustelus asterias; assembly: GCF_964213995.1. Classification (NCBI taxonomy): domain Eukaryota; kingdom Metazoa; phylum Chordata; class Chondrichthyes; order Carcharhiniformes; family Triakidae; genus Mustelus; species Mustelus asterias. The sequence goes on from NC_135801.1 coordinate 57,754,119, forward strand.
ACCGCTCCCAGTGCTGCACTGTCACTGACACCATTACCAGTCCCACACTGTCACTGACACCATTCCCAGTGCTGCACTGTCACTATCACCGCTCCCAGTGCTGCACTGTCACTGACACCATTCCCAGCTCCGCACTGTCACTGACACCATTCCCAGTCCCACACTGTCACTGACACCATTCCCAGCTCCACACTGTCACTGACACCATTCCCAGCTCTGCACTGTTACTGACACCATTCCCAGTCCCTCACTGTCACTGACACCATTCCCAGTCCCGCACTGTCACTGACACCATTCCCAACTCCACACTGTCACTGACACCATTCCCAGTCCCACACTGTCACTGATACCATTCCCAGCTCCACACTGTCACTGACACCATTCCCAGCTCCACACTGTCACTGACACCATTCCCAGCTCCACACTGTCACTGACACCATTCCCAGTCCCACACTGTCACTGACACCATTCCCAGTCCCACACTGTCACTGACACCACTCCCAGTCCCACACTGTCACTGACACCATTCCCAGTCCCACACTGTCACTGACACCATTCCCGGTCCCACACTGTCACTGACACCATTCCCAGTCCCACACTGTCACTGACACCATTCCCGGTCCCACACTGTCACTGACACCATTCCCAGTCCCACACTGTCACTGACACCACTCCCAGTCCCACACTGTCACTGACACCATTCCCAGTCCCACACTGTCACTGACACCATTCCCAGTCCCACACTGTCACTGACACCGTTCCCAGTCCGACACTGTCACTGACATCATTCCCGGTCCCACACTGTCACTGACACCATTCGCAGTCCCGCACTGTCACTGACACCATTCCCAGTGCTGCACTGTCACTGACACCATTCCCAGCTCCACACTGTCACTGACACCATCCCCATTCCCACACTGTCACTGACACCATTCCCAGTCCCACACTGTCACTGACACCGCTCCCAGTCCCACACTGTCACTGATACCATTCCCAGTCCCAAACTGTCACTGACACCATTCCCAGTCCCACACTGTCACTGACACCATTCCCAGTCCCTCACTGTCACTGACACCATTCCCAGTCCCACACTGTCACTGACACCATTCCCAGTCCCGCACTGTCACTGACACCATTCCCAGTGCTGCACTGTCACTGACACCATTCCCAGCTCCACACTGTCACTGACACCATCCCCATTCCCACACTGTCACTGACACCATTCCCAGTCCCACACTGTCACTGACACCGCTCCCAGTCCCACACTGTCACTGATACCATTCCCAGTCCCACACTGTCACTGACACGGCTCCCAGTCCCACACTGTCACTGACACCATTCCCAGTCCCCCACTGTCACTGACACCATTCCCAGTCCCACACTGTCACTGACACCATTCCCGGTCCCACACTGTCACTGACACCATTCCCAGTCCCACACTGTCACTGACACCATTCCCAGGTCCGCACTGTCACTGACACCATTCCCAGTCCGACACTGTCACTGACACCATTCCCAGTCCCACACTGTCACTGACACCATTCCCAGTCCCACACTGTCACTAACACCATTCCCAGTCCCACACTGTCACTGACACCATTCCCGGTCCCACACTGTCACTGACACCATTCCCGGTCCCACACTGTCACTGACACCATTCCCAGTCCCCCACTGTCACTGACACCATTCCCAGTCCCACACTGTCACTGACACCATTCCCAGTCCCGCACTGTCACTGACACCATTCCCAGTGCTGCACTGTCACTGACACCATTCCCAGCTCCACACTGTCACTGACACCATCCCCAGTCCCACACTGTCACTGACACCATTCCCAGTCCCACACTGTCACTGACACCATTCCCAGTCCCACACTGTCACTGACACCATTCCCGGTCCCACACTGTCACTGACACCATTCCCAGTCCCACACTGTCACTGACAACATTCCCAGCTCCGCACTGTCACTGACACCATTCCCAGTCCCACACTGTCACTGACACCATTCCCAGTCCCACACTGTCACTGACGCCATTCCCAGTCCCACACTGACACTGACACCATTCCCAGTCCCACACTGTCACTGACACCATTCCCGGTCCCACACTGTCACTGACACCATTCCCAGTCCCACACTGTCACTGACACCATTCCCGGTCCCACACTGTCACTGACACCATTCCCAGTCCCACACTGTCACTGACACCATTCCCAGTCCCACACTGTCACTGAAACCATTCCCAGCTCCGCACTGTCACTGACACCATTCCCGGTCCCACACTGTCACTGACACCATTCCCAGGCCCACACTGTCACTGACACCATTCCCAGTCCCACACTGTCACTGACACCATTCCCAGTCCCACACTGTCACTGACACCATTCCCAGCTCCGCACTGTCACTGACACCATTCCCGGTCCCACACTGTCACTGACACCATTCCCAGTCCCACACTGTCACTGACACCATTCCCAGTCCCACACTGTCACTGACACCATTCCCAGCTCCGCACTGTCACTGACACCATTCCCGGTCCCACACTGTCACTGACACCATTCCCAGTCGCACACTGTCACTGACACCATTCCCAGTCCCAAACTGTCACTGACACCATTCCCAGTCCCACACTGTCACTGACACCATTCCCAGTCCCACACTGTCACTGACACCATTCCCAGTCCCACACTGTCACTGACACCATTCCCAGCTCCGCACTGTCACTGACACCATTCCCAGTCCCACACTGTCACTGACACCATTCCCAGCTCTGCACTGTTACTGACACCATTCCCAGTCCCTCACTGTCACTGACACCATTCCCAGCTCCACACTGTCACTGACACCATTCCCAGTCCCTCACTGTCACTGACACCATTCCCAGTCCCACACTGTCACTGACACCATTCCCAGCTCCACACTGTCACTGACACCATTCCCAGTCCCACACTGTCACTGACACCATTCCCAGTCCCACACTGTCACTGACACCATTCCCAGTCCCACACTGTCACTGACACCATTCCCAGTCCCACACTGTCACTGACACCATTCCCAGCCCCGCACTGTCACAGACACCATTCCCGGTCCCACACTGTCACTGACACCATTCCCAGTCCCACACTGTCACTGACACCATTCCCAACTCCACACTGTCACTGACACCATTCCCAGTCCCACACTGTCACTGACACCATTCCCAGCTCCACACTGTCACTGACACCATTCCCAGCTCCACACTGTCACTGACACCATTCCCAGCTCCACACTGTCACTGACACCATTCCCAGTCCCACACTGTCACTGACACCATTCCCAGTCCCACACTGTCACTGACACCACTCCCAGTCCCACACTGTCACTGACACCATTCCCGGTCCCACACTGTCACTGACACCATTCCCAGTCCCACACTGTCACTGACACCATTCCCGGTCCCACACTGTCACTGACACCATTCCCAGTCCCACACTGTCACTGACACCACTCCCAGTCCCACACTGTCACTGACACCATTCCCAGTCCCACACTGTCACTGACACCATTCCCAGTCCCACACTGTCACTGACACCGTTCCCAGTCCCACACTGTCACTGACATCATTCCCGGTCCCACACTGTCACTGACACCATTCCCAGTCCCGCACTGTCACTGACACCATTCCCAGTGCTGCACTGTCACTGACACCATTCCCAGCTCCACACTGTCACTGACACCATCCCCATTCCCACACTGTCACTGACACCATTCCCAGTCCCACACTGTCACTGACACCGCTCCCAGTCCCACACTGTCACTGATACCATTCCCAGTCCCAAACTGTCACTGACACCGCTCCCAGTCCCACACTGTCACTGACACCATTCCCAGTCCCTCACTGTCACTGACACCATTCCCAGTTCCACACTGTCACTGACACCATTCCCAGTCCCGCACTGTCACTGACACCATTCCCGGTCCCACACTGTCACTGACACCATTCCCGGTCCCACACTGTCACTGACACCATTCCCAGTCCCACACTGTCACTGACACCATTCCCAGCTCCGCACTGTCACTGACACCATTCCCAGTCCCACACTGTCACTGACACCATTCCCAGTCCCACACTGTCACTGACACCATTCCCAGTCCCACACTGTCACTGACACCATTCCCGGTCCCACACTGTCACTGACACCATTCCCGGTCCCACACTGTCACTGACACCATTCCCAGTCCCACACTGTCACTGACACCATTCCCGGTCCCACACTGTCACTGACACCATTCCCAGTCCCGCACTGTCACTGACACCATTCCCAGTGCTGCACTGTCACTGACACCATTCCCAGCTCCACACTGTCACTGACACCATTCCCAGTCCCACACTGTCACTGACACCATTCCCAGTCCCACACTGTCACTGACACCATTCCCGGTCCCACACTTTCACTGACACCATTCCCAGTCCCACACTGTCACTGACACCATTCCCAGTCCCACACTGTCACTATCACCGCTCCCAGTGCCGCACTGTCACTGACACCATTCCCAGTGCTGCACTGTCACTATCACCGCTCCCAGTGCTGCACTGTCACTGACACCATTCCCAGTCCCACACTGTCACTGACACCATTCCCAGTCCCACACTGTCACTGACACCACTCCCAGTCCCACACTGTCACTGACACCATTCCCAGTCCCACACTGTCACTGACACCATTCCCAGTCCCACACTGTCACTGACACCATTCCCAGCTCCGCACTGTCACTGACACCATTCCCAGTCCCACACTGTCACTGACACCATTCCCAGTCCCACACTGTCACTGACACCATTCCCAGTCCCACACTGTCACTGACACCATTCCCGGTCCCACACTGTCACTGACACCATTCCCGGTCCCACACTGTCACTGACACCATTCCCAGTCCCGCACTGTCACTGACACCATTCCCGGTCCCACACTGTCACTGACACCATTCCCAGTCCCGCACTGTCACTGACACCATTCCCAGTGCTGCACTGTCACTGACACCATTCCCAGCTCCACACTGTCACTGACACCATCCCCAGTCCCACACTGTCACTGACACCATTCCCAGTCCCACACTGTCACTGACACCATTCCCAGTCCCACACTGTCACTGACACCATTCCCAGTCCCACACTGTCACTGACACCTTTCCCGGTCCCACACTTTCACTGACACCATTCCCAGTCCCACACTGTCACTGACACCATCCCCAGTCCCACACTGTCACTGACACCATTCCCAGTCCCACACTGTCACCGACACCATTCCAAGTCCCACACTGTCACTGACACCATTCCCAGTCCCACACTGTCACTATCACCGCTCCCAGTCCCACACTGTCACTGACACCATTCCCAGTCCCACACTGTCACTGACACCATTCCCAGTCCCACACAGTCACTGACACCATTCCCAGTCCCACACTGTCACTATCACCGCTCCCAGTCCCACACTGTCACTGACACCATTCCCAGTCCCACACTGTCACTGACACCATTCCCAGTCCCACACAGTCACTGACACCATTCCCAGTCCCACACTGTCACTGACACCATTCCCAGCCCCACACTGTCACTGACACCATTCCCAGTGCTGCACTGTCACTATCACCGCTCCCAGTGCCGCACTGTCACTGACACCATTCCCAGTGCTGCACTGTCACTATCACCGCTCCCAGTGCTGCACTGTCACTGACACCATTCCCAGTCCCACACTGTCACTGACACCATTCCCAGTCCCACACTGTCACTATCACCGCTCCCAGTGCTGCACTGTCACTGACACCATTCCCAGTGCTGCACTGTCACTATCACCGCTCCCAGTGCCGCACTGTCACTGACACCATTCCCAGTCCCACACTGTCACTGACACCTTTCCCGGTCCCACACTTTCACTGACACCATTCCCAGTCCCACACTGTCACTGACACCATCCCCAGTCCCACACTGTCACTGACACCATTCCCAGTCCCACACTGTCACCGACACCATTCCAAGTCCCACACTGTCACTGACACCATTCCCAGTCCCACACTGTCACTATCACCGCTCCCAGTCCCACACTGTCACTGACACCATTCCCAGTCCCACACTGTCACTGACACCATTCCCAGTCCCACACAGTCACTGACACCATTCCCACTCCCACACTGTCACTATCACCGCTCCCAGTCCCACACTGTCACTGACACCATTCCCAGTCCCACACTGTCACTGACACCATTCCCAGTCCCACACAGTCACTGACACCATTCCCAGTCCCACACTGTCACTGACACCATTCCCAGCCCCACACTGTCACTGACACCATTCCCAGTGCTGCACTGTCACTATCACCGCTCCCAGTGCCGCACTGTCACTGACACCATTCCCAGTGCTGCACTGTCACTATCACCGCTCCCAGTGCTGCACTGTCACTGACACCATTCCCAGTCCCACACTGTCACTGACACCATTCCCAGTCCCACACTGTCACTATCACCGCTCCCAGTGCTGCACTGTCACTGACACCATTCCCAGTGCTGCACTGTCACTATCACCGCTCCCAGTGCCGCACTGTCACTGACACCATTCCCAGTGCTGCACTGTCACTATCACCGCTCCCAGTGCTGCACTGTCACTGACACCATTCCCAGTCCCACACTGTCACTGACACCATTCCCAGTGCTGCACTGTCACTATCACCGCTCCCAGTGCCGCACTGACACTGACTCCATTCCCAGTCCCACACTGTCACTGACACCATTCCCAGTGCTGCACTGTCACTATCACCGCTCCCAGTGCCGCACTGACACTGACTCCATTCCCAGTCCCACACTGTCACTGACACCATTCCCAGTCCCACACTGTCACTGACACCATTCCCAGTCCCACACTGTCACTGACACCATTCCCAGTGCTGCACTGTCACTATCACCGCTCCCAGTGCCGCACTGACACTGACTCCATTCCCAGTCCCACACTGTCACTATCACCGCTCCCAGTGCCGCACTGACACTGACTCCATTCCCAGTCCCACACTGTCACTGACACCATTCCCAGTGCTGCACTGTCACTGACACCATTCCCAGTCCCACACTGTCACTATCACCGCTCCCAGTGCTGCACTGTCACTATCACCGCTCCCAGTGCTGCACTGTCACTGACACCATTCCAAGTCCCACACTGTCACTGACACCATTCCCAGTCCCACACTGTCACTATCACCGCTCCCAGTCCCACACTGTCACTGACACCATTCCCAGTCCCACACTGTCACTGACACCATTCCCAGTCCCACACTGTCACTATCACCGCTCCCAGTGCCGCACTGTCACTGACACCATTCCCAGTGCTGCACTGTCACTATCACCGCTCCCAGTGCTGCACTGTCACTGACACCATTCCCAGTCCCACACTGTCACTGACACCGCTCCCAGTCCCACACTGTCACTGACACCATTCCCAGTCCCACACTGTCACTGACACCATTCCCAGTCCCACACTGTCACTGACACCATTCCCAGTCCCACACTGTCACTGACACCATTCCCAGTCCCACACTGTCACTATCACCGCTCCCAGTGCCGCACTGTCACTGACACCATTCCCAGTGCTGCACTGTCACTATCACCGCTCCCAGTGCTGCACTGTCACTGACACCATTCCCAGTCCCACACTGTCACTGACACCATTCCCAGTCCCACACTGTCACTATCACCGCTCCCAGTGCTGCACTGTCACTGACACCATTCCCAGTCCCACACTGTCACTGACACCATTCCCAGTCCCACACTGTCACTATCACCGCTCCCAGTGCTGCACTGTCACTGACACCATTACCAGTCCCACACTGTCACTGACACCATTCCCAGTGCTGCACTGTCACTATCACCGCTCCCAGTGCTGCACTGTCACTGACACCATTCCCAGCTCCGCACTGTCACTGACACCATTCCCAGTCCCACACTGTCACTGACACCATTCCCAGCTCCACACTGTCACTGACACCATTCCCAGCTCTGCACTGTTACTGACACCATTCCCAGTCCCTCACTGTCACTGACACCATTCCCAGTCCCGCACTGTCACTGACACCATTCCCAACTCCACACTGTCACTGACACCATTCCCAGTCCCACACTGTCACTGATACCATTCCCAGCTCCACACTGTCACTGACACCATTCCCAGCTCCACACTGTCACTGACACCATTCCCAGCTCCACACTGTCACTGACACCATTCCCAGTCCCACACTGTCACTGACACCATTCCCAGTCCCACACTGTCACTGACACCACTCCCAGTCCCACACTGTCACTGACACCATTCCCAGTCCCACACTGTCACTGACACCATTCCCGGTCCCACACTGTCACTGACACCATTCCCAGTCCCACACTGTCACTGACACCATTCCCGGTCCCACACTGTCACTGACACCATTCCCAGTCCCACACTGTCACTGACACCACTCCCAGTCCCACACTGTCACTGACACCATTCCCAGTCCCACACTGTCACTGACACCATTCCCAGTCCCACACTGTCACTGACACCGTTCCCAGTCCGACACTGTCACTGACATCTTTCCCGGTCCCACACTGTCACTGACACCATTCGCAGTCCCGCACTGTCACTGACACCATTCCCAGTGCTGCACTGTCACTGACACCATTCCCAGCTCCACACTGTCACTGACACCATCCCCATTCCCACACTGTCACTGACACCATTCCCAGTCCCACACTGTCACTGACACCGCTCCCAGTCCCACACTGTCACTGATACCATTCCCAGTCCCAAACTGTCACTGACACCATTCCCAGTCCCACACTGTCACTGACACCATTCCCAGTCCCTCACTGTCACTGACACCATTCCCAGTCCCACACTGTCACTGACACCATTCCCAGTCCCGCACTGTCACTGACACCATTCCCAGTGCTGCACTGTCACTGACACCATTCCCAGCTCCACACTGTCACTGACACCATCCCCATTCCCACACTGTCACTGACACCATTCCCAGTCCCACACTGTCACTGACACCGCTCCCAGTCCCACACTGTCACTGATACCATTCCCAGTCCCACACTGTCACTGACACGGCTCCCAGTCCCACACTGTCACTGACACCATTCCCAGTCCCCCACTGTCACTGACACCATTCCCAGTCCCACACTGTCACTGACACCATTCCCGGTCCCACACTGTCACTGACACCATTCCCAGTCCCACACTGTCACTGACACCATTCCCAGGTCCGCACTGTCACTGACACCATTCCCAGTCCGACACTGTCACTGACACCATTCCCAGTCCCACACTGTCACTGACACCATTCCCAGTCCCACACTGTCACTAACACCATTCCCAGCTCCGCACTGTCACTGACACCATTCCCGGTCCCACACTGTCACTGACACCATTCCCGGTCCCACACTGTCACTGACACCATTCCCAGTCCCCCACTGTCACTGACACCATTCCCAGTCCCACACTGTCACTGACACCATTCCCAGTCCCGCACTGTCACTGACACCATTCCCAGTGCTGCACTGTCACTGACACCATTCCCAGCTCCACACTGTCACTGACACCATCCCCAGTCCCACACTGTCACTGACACCATTCCCAGTCCCACACTGTCACTGACACCATTCCCAGTCCCACACTGTCACTGACACCATTCCCGGTCCCACACTGTCACTGACACCATTCCCAGTCCCACACTGTCACTGACAACATTCCCAGCTCCGCACTGTCACTGACACCATTCCCAGTCCCACACTGTCACTGACACCATTCCCAGTCCCACACTGTCACTGACGCCATTCCCAGTCCCACACTGACACTGACACCATTCCCAGTCCCACACTGTCACTGACACCATTCCCGGTCCCACACTGTCACTGACACCATTCCCAGTCCCACACTGTCACTGACACCATTCCCGGTCCCACACTGTCACTGACACCATTCCCAGTCCCACACTGTCACTGACACCATTCCCAGTCCCACACTGTCACTGACACCATTCCCAGCTCCGCACTGTCACTGACACCATTCCCGGTCCCACACTGTCACTGACACCATTCCCAGGCCCACACTGTCACTGACACCATTCCCAGTCCCACACTGTCACTGACACCATTCCCAGCTCCACACTGTCACTGACACCATTCCCAGTCCCACACTGTCACTGACACCATTCCCAGCTCCGCACTGTCACTGACACCATTCCCGGTCCCACACTGTCACTGACACCATTCCCAGTCCCACACTGTCACTGACACCATTCCCAGTCCCACACTGTCACTGACACCATTCCCAGCTCCGCACTGTCACTGACACCATTCCCGGTCCCACACTGTCACTGACACCATTCCCAGTCGCACACTGTCACTGACACCATTCCCAGTCCCAAACTGTCACTGACACCATTCCCAGTCCCACACTGTCACTGACACCATTCCCAGTCCCACACTGTCACTGACACCATTCCCAGTCCCACACTGTCACTGACACCATTCCCAGCTCCGCACTGTCACTGACACCATTCCCAGTCCCACACTGTCACTGACACCATTCCCAGCTCTGCACTGTTACTGACACCATTCCCAGTCCCTCACTGTCACTGACACCATTCCCAGCTCCACACTGTCACTGACACCATTCCCAGTCCCTCACTGTCACTGACACCATTCCCAGTCCCACACTGTCACTGACACCATTCCCAGCTCCACACTGTCACTGACACCATTCCCAGTCCCACACTGTCACTGACACCATTCCCAGTCCCACACTGTCACTGACACCATTCCCAGTCCCACACTGTCACTGACACCATTCCCAGCCCCGCACTGTCACAGACACCATTCCCGGTCCCACACTGTCACTGACACCATTCCCAGTCCCACACTGTCACTGACACCATTCCCAACTCCACACTGTCACTGACACCATTCCCAGTCCCACACTGTCACTGACACCATTCCCAGCTCCACACTGTCACTGACACCATTCCCAGCTCCACACTGTCACTGACACCATTCCCAGCTCCACACTGTCACTGACACCATTCCCAGTCCCACACTGTCACTGACACCATTCCCAGTCCCACACTGTCACTGACACCACTCCCAGTCCCACACTGTCACTGACACCATTCCCGGTCCCACACTGTCACTGACACCATTCCCAGTCCCACACTGTCACTGACACCATTCCCGGTCCCACACTGTCACTGACACCATTCCCAGTCCCACACTGTCACTGACACCACTCCCAGTCCCACACTGTCACTGACACCATTCCCAGTCCCACACTGTCACTGACACCATTCCCAGTCCCACACTGTCACTGACACCGTTCCCAGTCCCACACTGTCACTGACATCATTCCCGGTCCCACACTGTCACTGACACCATTCCCAGTCCCGCACTGTCACTGACACCATTCCCAGTGCTGCACTGTCACTGACACCATTCCCAGCTCCACACTGTCACTGACACCATCCCCATTCCCACACTGTCACTGACACCATTCCCAGTCCCACACTGTCACTGACACCGCTCCCAGTCCCACACTGTCACTGATACCATTCCCAGTCCCAAACTGTCACTGACACCGCTCCCAGTCCCACACTGTCACTGACACCATTCCCAGTCCCTCACTGTCACTGACACCATTCCCAGTTCCACACTGTCACTGACACCATTCCCAGTCCCGCACTGTCACTGACACCATTCCCGGTCCCACACTGTCACTGACACCATTCCCGGTCCCACACTGTCACTGACACCATTCCCAGTCCCACACTGTCACTGACACCATTCCCAGCTCCGCACTGTCACTGACACCATTCCCAGTCCCACACTGTCACTGACACCATTCCCAGTCCCACACTGTCACTGACACCATTCCCAGTCCCACACTGTCACTGACACCATTCCCGGTCCCACACTGTCACTGACACCATTCCCGGTCCCACACTGTCACTGACACCATTCCCAGTCCCACACTGTCACTGACACCATTCCCGGTCCCACACTGTCACTGACACCATTCCCAGTCCCGCACTGTCACTGACACCATTCCCAGTGCTGCACTGTCACTGACACCATTCCCAGCTCCACACTGTCACTGACACCATTCCCAGTCCCACACTGTCACTGACACCATTCCCAGTCCCACACTGTCACTGACACCATTCCCGGTCCCACACTTTCACTGACACCATTCCCAGTCCCACACTGTCACTGACACCATTCCCAGTCCCACACTGTCACTATCACCGCTCCCAGTGCCGCACTGTCACTGACACCATTCCCAGTGCTGCACTGTCACTATCACCGCTCCCAGTGCTGCACTGTCACTGACACCATTCCCAGTCCCACACTGTCACTGACACCATTCCCAGTCCCACACTGTCACTGACACCATTCCCAGTCCCACACTGTCACTGACACCATTCCCAGTCCCACACTGTCACTGACACCATTACCAGTCCCACACTGTCACTGACACCATTCCCAGTCCCACACTGTCACTGACACCATTCCCAGTCCCACACTGTCACTATCACCGCTCCCAGTCCCACACTGTCACTGACACCATTCCCAGCCCCGCACTGTCACTGACACCATTCCCAGTCCCACACTGTCACTGACACCATTCCCAGTGCTGCACTGTCACTATCACCGCTCCCAGTGCTGCACTGTCACTGACACCATTCCCAGTCCCACACTGTCACTGACACCATTCCCAGTCCCACACTGTCACTGACACCATTCCCAGTCCCACACTGTCACTATCACCGCTCCCAGTGCCGCACTGTCACTGACACCATTCCCAGTCCCACACTGTCACTGACACCATTCCCAGTCCCACACTGTCACTGACACCATTCCCAGTCCCACTCTGTCACTGACACCATTCCCAGTCCCACACTGTCACTGACACCGCTCCCAGTCCCACACTGTCACTGACACCATTCCCAGTCCCACACTGTCACTGACACCATTCCCAGTCCCACACTGTCACTGACACCATTCCCAGTCCCACACTGTCACTGACACCATTCCCAGTCCCACACTGTCACTGACACCATTCCCAGTCCCACACTGTCACTGACACCATTCCCAGTCCCACACTGTCACTGACACCATTCCCAGTCCCACACTGTCACTGACACCGCTCCCAGTCCCACACTGTCACTGACACCATTCCCAGTCCCACACTGTCACTGACACCATTCCCAGTCCCACACTGTCACTATCACCGCTCCCAGTCCCACACTGTCACTGACACCATTCCCAGTGCTGCACTGTCACTATCACCGCTCCCAGTGCCGCACTGTCACTGACACCATTCCCAGTGCTGCACTGTCACTATCACCGCTCCCAGTGCTGCACTGTCACTGACACCATTCCCAGTCCCACACTGTCACTGACACCATTCCCAGTCCCACACTGTCACTATCACCGCTCCCAGTGCTGCACTGTCACTGACACCATTCCCAGTCCCACACTGTCACTGACACCATTCCCGGTCCCACACTGTCACTGACACCATTCCCGGTCCCACACTGTCACTGACACCATTCCCAGTCCCGCACTGTCACTGACACCATTCCCAGTGCTGCACTGTCACTGACACCATTCCCAGTCCCGCACTGTCACTGACACCATTCCCAGTGCTGCACTGTCACTGACACCATTCCCAGTCCCACACTGTCACTGACACCGCTCCCAGTCCCACACTGTCACTGACACCATTCCCAGTCCCACATTGTCACTATCACCGCTCCCAGTCCCACACTGTCACTGACACCATTCCCAGTCCCACACTGTCACTGACACCATTCCCAGTCCCACACTGTCACTGACACCATTCCCAGTCCCACACTGTCACTGACACCATTCCCAGTCCCACACTGTCACTGACACCATTCCCAGTCCCACACTGTCACTATCACCGCTCCCAGTCCCACACTGTCACTGACACCATTCCCAGTCCCACACTGTCACTGACACCATTCCCAGTCCCACACTGTCACTGACACCATTCCCAGTCCCACACTGTCACTGACACCATTCCCAGTCCCACACTGTCACTGACACCATTCCCAGTCCCACACTGTCACTATCACCGCTCCCAGTCCCACACTGTCACTGACACCATTCCCAGTCCCACACTGTCACTGACACCATTCCCAGTGCTGCACTGTCACTGACACCATTCCCAGTCCCACACTGTCACTGACACCATTCCCAGTCCCCCACTGTCACTGACACCATTCCCAGTCCCACACTGTCACTGACACCATTCCCAGTCCCACACTGTCACTGACACCGCTCCCAGTCCCACACTGTCACTGACACCATTCCCAGTCCCACACTGTCACTGACACCATTCCCAGTCCCACACTGTCACTGACACCATTCCCAGTCCCACACTGTCACTATCACCGCTCCCAGTGCCGCACTGTCACTGACACCATTCCCAGTCCCCCACTGTCACTGACACCATTCCCAGTCCCACACTGTCACTGACACCATTCCCAGTCCCACACTGTCACTGACACCATTCCCAGCTCCGCACTGTCACTATCACCGCTCCCAGTGCCGCACTGACACTGACTCCATTCCCAGTCCCACACTGTCACTGACACCATTCCCAGTCCCACACTGTCACTATCACCGCTCCCAGTCCCACACTGTCACTGACACCATTCCCAGTCCCACACTGTCACTGACACCATTCCCAGTCCCACACTGTCACTGACACCATTCCCAGTCCCACACTGTCACTATCACCGCTCCCAGTCCCACATTGTCACTATCACCGCTCCCAGTCCCACACTGTCACTGACACCATTCCCAGTCCCACACTGTCACTGACACCATTCCCAGTCCCACACTGTCACTGACACCATTCCCAGTCCCACACTGTCACTATCACCGCTCCCAGTCCCACACTGTCACTGACACCATTCCCAGTCCCACACTGTCACTGACACCATTCCCAGTCCCTCACTGTCACTGACACCATTCCCAGTTCCACACTGTCACTGACACCATTCCCAGTCCCGCACTGTCACTGACACCATTCCCGGTCCCACACTGTCACTGACACCATTCCCGGTCCCACACTGTCACTGACACCATTCCCAGTCCCACACTGTCACTGACACCATTCCCAGCTCCGCACTGTCACTGACACCATTCCCAGTCCCACACTGTCACTGACACCATTCCCAGTCCCACACTGTCACTGACACCATTCCCAGTCCCACACTGTCACTGACACCATTCCCGGTCCCACACTGTCACTGACACCATTCCCGGTCCCACACTGTCACTGACACCATTCCCAGTCCCACACTGTCACTGACACCATTCCCGGTCCCACACTGTCACTGACACCATTCCCAGTCCCGCACTGTCACTGACACCATTCCCAGTGCTGCACTGTCACTGACACCATTCCCAGCTCCACACTGTCACTGACACCATTCCCAGTCCCACACTGTCACTGACACCATTCCCAGTCCCACACTGTCACTGACACCATTCCCGGTCCCACACTTTCACTGACACCATTCCCAGTCCCACACTGTCACTGACACCATTCCCAGTCCCACACTGTCACTATCACCGCTCCCAGTGCCGCACTGTCACTGACACCATTCCCAGCTCCGCACTGTCACTGACACCATTCCCGGTCCCACACTTTCACTGACACCATTCCCAGTCCCACACTGTCACTGACACCATTCCCAGTGCTGCACTGTCACTATCACCGCTCCCAGTGCTGCACTGTCACTGACACCATTCCCAGTCCCACACTGTCACTGACACCATTCCCAGTCCCACACTGTCACTGACACCATTCCCAGTCCCACACTGTCACTGACACCATTACCAGTCCCACACTGTCACTGACACCATTCCCAGTCCCACACTGTCACTGACACCATTCCCAGTCCCACACTGTCACTGACACCGCTCCCAGTCCCACACTGTCACTGACACCATTCCCAGTCCCACACTGTCACTGACACCATTACCAGTCCCACACTGTCACTATCACCGCTCCCAGTCCCACACTGTCACTGACACCATTCCCAGCCCCGCACTGTCACTGACACCATTACCAGTCCCACACTGTCACTGACACCATTCCCAGTGCTGCACTGTCACTATCACCGCTCCCAGTGCTGCACTGTCACTGACACCATTCCCAGTCCCACACTGTCACTGACACCATTCCCAGTCCCACACTGTCACTGACACCATTCCCAGTCCCACACTGTCACTATCACCGCTCCCAGTGCCGCACTGTCACTGACACCATTCCCAGTCCCACACTGTCACTGACACCATTCCCAGTCCCACACTGTCACTGACACCATTCCCAGTCCCACTCTGTCACTGACACCATTCCCAGTCCCACACTGTCACTGACACCGCTCCCAGTCCCACACTGTCACTGACACCATTCCCAGTCCCACACTGTCACTGACACCATTCCCAGTCCCACACTTTCACTGACACCATTCCCAGTCCCACACTGTCACTGACACCATTCCCAGTCCCACACTGTCACTGACACCATTCCCAGTCCCACACTGTCACTGACACCATTCCCAGTCCCACACTGTCACTGACACCATTCCCAGTCCCACACTGTCACTGACACCGCTCCCAGTCCCACACTGTCACTGACACCATTCCCAGTCCCACACTGTCACTGACACCATTCCCAGTCCCACACTGTCACTATCACCGCTCCCAGTCCCACACTGTCACTGACACCATTCCCAGTGCTGCACTGTCACTATCACCGCTCCCAGTGCCGCACTGTCACTGACACCATTCCCAGTGCTGCACTGTCACTATCACCGCTCCCAGTGCTGCACTGTCACTGACACCATTCCCAGTCCCACACTGTCACTGACACCATTCCCAGTCCCACACTGTCACTATCACCGCTCCCAGTGCTGCACTGTCACTGACACCATTCCCAGTCCCACACTGTCACTGACACCATTCCCGGTCCCACACTGTCACTGACACCATTCCCGGTCCCACACTGTCACTGACACCATTCCCAGTCCCGCACTGTCACTGACACCATTCCCAGTGCTGCACTGTCACTGACACCATTCCCAGTCCCGCACTGTCACTGACACCATTCCCAGTGCTGCACTGTCACTGACACCATTCCCAGTCCCACACTGTCACTGACACCGCTCCCAGTCCCACACTGTCACTGACACCATTCCCAGTCCCACATTGTCACTATCACCGCTCCCAGTCCCACACTGTCACTGACACCATTCCCAGTCCCACACTGTCACTGACACCATTCCCAGTCCCACACTGTCACTGACACCATTCCCAGTCCCACACTGTCACTGACACCATTCCCAGTCCCACACTGTCACTGACACCATTCCCAGTCCCACACTGTCACTATCACCGCTCCCAGTCCCACACTGTCACTGACACCATTCCCAGTCCCACACTGTCACTGACACCATTCCCAGTCCCACACTGTCACTGACACCATTCCCAGTCCCACACTGTCACTGACACCATTCCCAGTCCCACACTGTCACTGACACCATTCCCAGTCCCACACTGTCACTGACACCATTCCCAGTGCTGCACTGTCACTGACACCATTCCCAGTCCCACACTGTCACTGACACCATTCCCAGTCCCCCACTGTCACTGACACCATTCCCAGTCCCACACTGTCACTGACACCGCTCCCAGTCCCACACTGTCACTGACACCATTCCCAGTCCCACACTGTCACTGACACCATTCCCAGTCCCACACTGTCACTATCACCGCTCCCAGTGCCGCACTGTCACTGACACCATTCCCAGTCCCACACTGTCACTGACACCATTCCCAGTCCCACACTGTCACTGACACCATTCCCAGTCCCACACTGTCACTGACACCATTCCCAGCTCCGCACTGTCACTATCACCGCTCCCAGTGCCGCACTGACACTGACTCCATTCCCAGTCCCACACTGTCACTGACACCATTCCCAGTCCCACACTGTCACTATCACCGCTCCCAGTCCCACACTGTCACTGACACCATTCCCAGTCCCACACTGTCACTGACACCATTCCCAGTCCCACACTGTCACTGACACCATTCCCAGTCCCACACTGTCACTATCACCGCTCCCAGTCCCACATTGTCACTATCACCGCTCCCAGTCCCACACTGTCACTGACACCATTCCCAGTCCCACACTGTCACTGACACCATTCCCAGTCCCACACTGTCACTGACACCATTCCCAGTGCTGCACTGTCACTATCACCGCTCCCAGTGCTGCACTGACACTGACTCCATTCCCAGTCCCACACTGTCACTGACACCATTCCCAGTCCCACACTGTCACTGACACCATTCCCAGTCCCACACTGTCACTGACACCATTCCCAGTCCCACACTGTCACTGACACCATTACCGGTCCCACACTGTCACTGACACCATTCCCAGTGCTGCACTGTCACTATCACCGCTCCCAGTCCCACACTGTCACTGACACCGCTCCCAGTCCCACACTGTCACTGACACCATTCCCAGTCCCACACTGTCACTGACACCATTCCCAGTCCCACACTGTCACTGACACCATTCCCAGTCCCACACTGTCACTGACACCATTCCCAGTCCCACACTGTCACTATCACCGCTCCCAGTGCTGCACTGTCACTGACACCATTCCCAGTCCCACACTGTCACTGACACCATTCCCAGTGCTGCACTGTCACTATCACCGCTCCCAGTGCTGCACTGTCACTGACACCATTCCCAGTCCCACACTGTCACTGACACCGCTCCCAGTCCCACACTGTCACTGACACCATTCCCAGTCCCACACTGTCACTGACACCATTCCCAGTGCCGCACTGTCACTGACACCATTCCCAGTCCCACACTGTCACTATCACCGCTCCCAGTCCCACACTGTCACTGACACCATTCCCAGCCCCACACTGTCACTATCACCGCTCCCAGTGCCGCACTGTCACTGACACCATTCCCAGTGCTGCACTGTCACTATCACCGCTCCCAGTGCTGCACTGTCACTGACACCATTCCCAGTCCCACACTGTCACTGACACCATTCCCAGTCCCACACTGTCACTGACACCATTCCCAGTCCCACACTGTCACTATCACCGCTCCCAGTGCTGCACTGTCACTGACACCATTACCAGTCCCACACTGTCACTGACACCATTCCCAGTCCCACACTGTCACTATCACCGCTCCCAGTGCTGCACTGTCACTGACACCATTACCAGTCCCACACTGTCACTGACACCATTCCCAGTCCCACACTGTCACTATCACCGCTCCCAGTGCTGCACTGTCACTATCACCGCTCCCAGTGCTGCACTGTCACTGACACCATTCCCAGTCCCACACTGTCACTATCACCGCTCCCAGTCCCACACTGACACTGACTCCGCCCAATCCCGCCCCAATAGTTTGCCCGACTGGCAGTCACAGTCCTTTGTGGCTTTGATAAGAGCTGTTTGAATGTCGCAGCAGGAATGGAAACCTGATTGAAGAGACCCAAAGATGGAATTATGTGAAAGATGGGGACAGATTTGAGGGGTAACAGCAAATTGAAGGGCTTTGGAAAAAGAAAAGACATTGGAGATGGAGTGGTAGTTCTAAGGACAAGGGAACAGGGTGTTCAAGGGTGGCTTTTTTGAGCAGAGGAGTGATAATGGAAGATTTCGGGGGGGGGGGGGGGGGGGGGGCGGGGGGGGGGGGGCGGCATTGGCGGGAGCAAGACCTGAAGAGAGAGAGAAAGCCATTCATGATATCAGCTAACATGGGATCCAGGTAGTGTATTGGGAACAGGGACAAGGAGCAACAAAAGGGTGCCATGGAAAAAGTCAGCTTGGAGAGGGTATGGAAGAAGGATGAAAAGAAAATGAAGAAAGGGTTAGGGCAACAGTAAATGTTGGAGAATGGAGAGTGCAAGAGGGTGTGCCAGGAGCATAACCAGGCCTACCTAAAAATTGGTGTCAACCTGGTGAAGCTACCAAACAGGGCTACTTGCATGTCAAACGGAAAAAACAGCAAGTGATAGACAAAGTTCAGCAATCCCACAAGCAATGGATCAGATCTAAGTTCTGCAGTCCTGCCACATCCACTCATGAATGGTGGTGGACAATTAACCAACTCACTGGAGGAGGAGGCTCCACAAATATCCCCATCCTCAATGGAGGAGCTCAGCACATCAACGCAAAAGATAAGGCTGAAGTATTCGCAACAATCTTCAGCCAGAAGTGCCGATGATCCATCTCAGCCTCCTCCAGTGGTCCCCAGCATCTCAGATGCCAGTCTCCAGCCAATTCGATTCACTCCATGTGATATCAAGAAACAATTGGAGGCAGTGGATACTGCAAAGGCAATGGGCCCTGACAACAATCCTCCAATAGTACTGAAGGCTTGTGCTCCAGAACTTGCCGCCCCTTAGCCAAGCTCTTTCAGTACAGTTACATCCACCCAACCATGTGGAAAATTGCCCAGGAATGTCCTGTACACAAAAAGCAGGACAAATCCAACCCAGTCAATTCCCACCCAATCAGTCTACTCTCGATCATCAGTAAAGTGATGGAAGGGGGTCATCAACAGTGTCATCAAGCAGCACCTGCTCAGCAATAACCTGCTCAGTGACGCCCAGTTTGGTTCAAACATGGACAAAAGAGGAGAATTCCAGAGGCTAGGTGAGAGTGACAGCTCTTGACATCAAGGCTGCATTCGACCGGGTGTGGCATCAAGGAGCCCTGGCAAAACTGGAATCAGTGGGTATCAGGGGGCAAACTCTCTGCTGGTTGGAGTCATACCTGGTACATAGGAAGATGGCTGTGGTTGTGGAGGACCAGTCATCTCAGCTCCAGGATAGCTCTGCAGGAGTCCCTCAGGATAGTGTCCGAGGCCCAACCATCTTCAGCTGCTTCATCAATGACTTTCCTTCCGTCATAAGGTCAGCGTGGGGATGTTCGCCGATGATTGCACAATGTTCAGCACCGACTCCTCAGATACTGAAGCAGTCCATGTTCAAATGCAACAAGATCTGGACAATATCCCGGCCTGGGCTGACAAGTGGCAAGTAACATTCACGCCATACAAATGCCAGACAATGACCATCACCAATAAGAAACACTCTACCTACCGACCCATGATATTCAATGGTGATACCATCACTGAATCCCCCACTGTCAACATCCTTGGGATTACCATTGACCAGACACTCAACTGGACTCTCCACATAAACACAGCGGCTACAAGTGCAGGTCAGAGGCCAGGAATACTGCGGCGAGTAACTCACCTCCTGACTCTCTAAGCCTATCCACAAGGCACAAGTCAGGAGTGTGATGGAATACTCCCCACCCTGGATGGGTGCAGTTCCAGCAACACTCAAGAAGCTTGACACCATCCAGGACAAAGCAGCCCACATCTACTAACATTCAATCCCTCCACCACCGACGCTCAGTAGCAGCGGTGTGTACTATCTACAAGATGCACTGCAGCAATTCACCAAGGATCCTTAGACAGCATCTTCCAAACTCATGACCACTTCCATCGAGAAGGACAAGGGCAGCAGATACACCTGCAAGTTCCCCTCCAAGCCAGTCATTGTTCTGACTTGGAAATATATCACCGTTCCTTCGCAGTCCTGGGTCAAAATCCTGGAATTCCCTTCTTAACGGCATTTTGGATCAACCCACAGAACATGGACTGCAGCGATTCAAGAAGGCAGCTCATCACCACCTTCTCAAGGGCAACTAGGGATGGGCAATAAATGCTGGCCAGCCAGCGACATCCATGTACAATGAATAAATAAAAAAAGTTTAGCCAGAAAATTATTTACCCAAAATAGTCACTGCTCAATGTTCAACTCTTCTCCACCTCAGCATGCTACCCCCTCGAGACACAGTGAACAGAGGCACTGCCCCCATCCAACTCCCCATGCTTCCATAAGATATAAGGGGTAAAATATTAACTGCCGAACAGCAGTGGGTTCAGGTGGTTTTGAGGTGTTACATCCCCTGGAAGCGATGTCAGGTCGGAATTGCAATATCATCCCAGGCATTTCCAGGTTTCACCCGGCAGGGTTGGAGGTAAGTGAGGAAATCCTTGGAGACGCAGGGCAAATAATCATCAGTCATTAACTCATGTTTTAATACAGCATTTTGTCTTTAATACCCAGCTCATGGATTTCATGAGCAGTCGGTAACTCAGCAGTGTCATCCAGATGTGTGTTTAGCAAGTGGATTTACTTCAGTGCAACTGACAGATTGGAAAGCATTTAATCAGCAAAATGGAAGAGCTGCAGCCATGGCCAGGTGAGAGGCTGCAAACCACAGCACTGCTTTTCACAGAGTCCTTTCATTGCTTGCCTGGCCAAACACTTAGCGGGCGATTCTCCCAGCCTGTTGCGCCACTCGCTGCGTGGCCATTTTGTGGGCTACCCACTGTTCGACCGGGCCTCCGTTCGACCGGGCCTCCGTTCGACCGGGCCTCCGGCCAACTCCTGGCCTAAGTTTTTCAGCACAAATTCGTGCTGAAAATCACACGATTTACATCCGTTACCATAACTCACCATATCATTAACAGGTTCACGACTGAATTCTGTCCCCACCCACCCCCGCTCACGTCTCCCCCCTCTCTGGCGTGTCGTCACGCTGACGGTGCTATAAGAGTCGGGAGCTGCCGTGGCAGCGCTGAACAGGAGCGAGTGAGGTCAGAGTTATGGAGCTGCAGCCCCCAGAGTGCAGGGGAGGGTGGAGGCTGGGGCTGGAAACTTTCTGGGTGGGTGGGGAAGTTCATTGAGAGCTGGGGGGGAGGGGGGTGGGGGGATGCTGCTGTCCCCAGGCCCAGGGATGTTCCATCGTTCTCTCTGCGGGAGGGGGGTAGTGTATTGAGTGCTGGGAGAGCTGTCCCCAGGCCCAGGGAGGTTTCATTATTTTCATTATTGTCTCTGTGGGAGGGGAGAGTTTACTGAGTGCTCGGGGTGGGGGTGGGGGGCTGCTGTCCCCAGGCCCAGGAATGTTCCATTGTTTTGGCAGTGGGGTGAGGTGAGGGACTGCTCTGAGTGCTGGGGTTTTCGGGGGGGTCAGGGAGAAGGGCACCATGTGCTGCTTGAGGGATCATCAGTTCAGGCAGCTGGTGCTCCGAGCAGGGGAGCTCAGGTTAACACAGACACTCAAACTATATGGACTCTGCAGTGAATGGGAACCCAGCTTGTGAGAATCAGGAGTCTGTTCCTGCCCCGTGTGCCTGACCTGCAGCACATGCCTGGACGGGAATGCTGGATTAGCACCCATGGCAATAGTTCATGGGTGCGCAATGGGCACGCCCGCACCACCAACCTGTAAGCTCTCCCTGCCAGCCACGATGCCAATGGCAGGCAACCTAATCAGGTGAGGCGTGGCAGCCCAGATTGTGCTGTGTTGCCAGAATCCACAAGTGGGAGCACGGTCCCAGTGAGGAAGTGGGGGGGATGCTGGGATAGTTTCTCTCTATCTCTGTCCGCACCGTGCAGATGGGATTCGGACAGATAGGGTCTGGAGCTGCCCATCATGGTGGCAGCTGCTGAGGGGGAGGAGGAGGCGGCTCAGGGGGTGGAGGGAGTTGCACGGCCAGTGCAGGAGCAGCCAGTGGCAGAACCTGCAGAAGGAGGTGTGCTGGACCTCAGTTGTGCCTTTGTCCTATATGGACCACAGTTGTGTGTGTTTGTTATACCTGGACACATCCCCTCCCGGTTTGGTTCCTCCCCTCGGCACCTAGTATAAAGGTGGCTGTCTCCTCGCCCTTGTTCAGTCCAGGACGGTTATTTGTTGGGATCTGCTCCTGATTCTGTTGTGAATATAAGCCTACACTTGTATTGGCACACCGGTAGTCTTTCGCCTTATTGATAGCGCATCAATTTTATTCACAACAGTTGACCAGCATGGAGCAGTTTCTAAAACCCGACAAGTTAGCATTAGACCCTCAAGAGGTCGGAGCCTCTGATAAATTTGATCATTGGTTGGACTGCTTCGAAGCATTCGTCGACACCGCTACGGCCATCGACACCGACGACGCTAAATTCCACGTGCTCCGCGCCTGGGTAAGCGAAGCAATCTACGGTATCTTCCGGGACGCTACTACATACGCGGACGCTATCGAGCTCCTAAAAGGGCAGTTCCGAAAGAGCCCTAACGTGGTCTACGCCAGACATCTCCTAACTACCCGCAAGCAGCAGCCAGGAGAATCGTGCGCCCAATTTCTGCGCGCCCTGCGGGTCCGAGCTCGAACTTGTGACTGTAAGGCTGTTACAGCAGCTCAGAACATGGAGGACCTGATCCGCGACGCCTACGTTGCGGGCATTGAGTCTACATACATCCGGCAGCGCCTGCTGGAACAAGATGGCCTAGATCTCCAAAGAACAGCCACGATGGCTGAAACGCTAGAAGCGGCCTCTCACAATCTCGGGTCCTACCCTGCATCCCGTTCTATCGACGGCTCCACCGCGACGGCTGTTCTGGCAGGGCCCAAATGTTACTTTTGTGGCCTACCTAAGCACCCTCGGCGTTGCTGCCTGGCGAAGGATGCGATTTGCTCCGGATGCGGTAAGCTAGGCCACTCCGTTAAAGTCTGCCGGGCAAAGCCACTTCCGAAGCCTCGTGGTGCCACGTGTGTTCCGCGGGCGCAGCCATCTTTAAGGCAGGCGGCGGCTGCGCGCGAATCGCCATCTTTAATGCGGTCACCGGAAGTGCGGGAATCGCCATCTTTGATGCGATCACCGGATGCGCGGGAATCGCCATCTTTGAGACTGGCATCAAGGCGCGCCGAACAGGAAGCTTCATCCGTGACGTCATCAGACGGGGACGAAGATGGATTCTTCTTGGATTCGACGGTGGCATCGATTTGCCTGGACCAGTCGCAGCCTCACCAACTCTCCAAGTCCATAATGGAGATCAAGGTAAATGGTCATGCAGAAAACTGCCTGTTTGACTGCGGGAGCACAGAAAGTTTTATACACCCTCGCACAGTGCGTCAATATGCCCTTCCCGTGCGACCCTGGAGCCAGACCATCTCCATGGCCTCGAATTCCCACTCAGTGGAGGTCCTCGGGTGCTGCTTGGTGACGCTGACGGTACAGGGCACAGTCTACGAGCGTTTTCGGCTCCTCGTGCTGCCGCGACTCTGCGCAGCTGTACTGCTGGGGTTAGATTTCCTCACCCATCATAGGAGCGTCACCCTGCAGTATGATGGCCCTTATCCCCCGCTCTCCGTCTGCAAGGCGCCGTCACGGCAGCGCCCCTCGCGCACCACCTGCAGTCTCTCGACCCTCAAGATCACCCCCCCCCCCCTTATTTGATAACCTCACCCCGGATTGTAGGCCTATAGCCACCAAATGTAGGCGCTATAGTGCGGATGACCGGGCCTTCATTCGGTCCGAAGTACAACGGTTGCTCCGGGAAGGGATTATCCAGGCCAGCACCAGCCCCTGGAGGGCGCAAGTGGTCGTAGTTAAATCGGGGGAGAAACACCGCATGGTGATTGACTACAGCCAGACCATAAACAGGTATACCCAACTAGATGCGTACCCTCTTCCCCGCATCACGGACGTAGTCAACCGCATCGCGCACTATAGGGTTTTCTCGACGATCGATTTGAAATCGGCTTACCACCAGCTCCCTATCCGCTCGGAGGATCGCCCATATACTGCCTTTGAGGCGGACGGTCGCCTCTACCAGTTCCTCCGAGTCCCCTTTGGTGTCACCAATGGGGTCTCAGTCTTCCAGCGGGTCATGGATCAAATGGTGGACCAGCACGGGCTGCGGGCCACTTTCCCGTATCTGGATAACGTCACCATCTGCGGCCATGACCTGCAGGACCATGATGCCAATCTACAAAAAGTCCTTCGTACAGCCACTCTCCTGAACCTCACATACAATGAGGCGAAGTGTGTTTTCCGGACACGCCGCCTCGCCATCCTTGGGTACGTGATAGAAAATGGTGTCCTTGGTCCCGACCCAGCCCATATGCGTCCCCTTATGCAGCTTCCCCTTCCTACTACCCTCAAAGCACTGAGGAAATGCTTGGGCTTCTTCTCCTACTATGCCCAGTGGGTTCCCCGTTATGCGGATAAAGCCCGCCCGCTTCTAAAATCAACCTCTTTTCCCCTGGCGGAGGAGGCCCGTCGGGCCTTCGACAACATCAAAGCGGACATCGCGAAGGCCGCGATGCATGCTGTGGACGAATCCATCCCATTCCAAGTGGAAAGTGATGCGTCTGACTTTGCCCTAGCCGCCACCCTTAACCAGAGGGGCCGTCCGGTGGCCTTCTTTTCCTGGACCTTACAAGGCCCTGAGATTCGACACTCCTCGGTCGAGAAGGAGGCCCAGGCCATCGTGGAAGCCGTCCGGCACTGGCGCCATTATCTCGCGGGCCAACGATTCACCTTAATTACGGACCAGCGGTCAGTTGCCTTCCTGTTTAACACCAGGCAAAAGGGCAAGATTAAGAATGACAAGATCTTGCGGTGGAGGATTGAGCTCTCCACCTACAGATATGACATCATGTACCGGCCTGGGAAGCTCAATAAGCCCCCAGATGCCCTGTCCCGTCGATCATGTGCCAAAGCCCAACTAGACCAGCTACAGTCCCTCCATAACCCGGGTGTCACCAGAGTTTTCCACTTTGTCAAGTCCCGTAACCTGCCCTTCTCCCTCGAGGAAGTCCGGACGATTACCAGGCAATGCAGGGTCTGCGCTGAGTGCAAACTGCAGTTCTACCGGCCAGGTAGGGCGCACCTGGTGAAGGCCACTCGCGCTTTTGAGCGCCTTAGCATTGATTTTAAAGGCCCCCTCCCCTCCTCTAACCGCAATGTTTATTTCCTAAATATCATTGATGAATACTCACGTTTCCCTTTTGCCTTCCCCTGCTCGGACATGACCACGGCTACAGTGATTCGGACCCTGAACAAGCTCTTCACCCTGTTCGGCTTCCCAGCCTATGTTCATGGGTCCTCTTTCATGAGTGACGAGCTGAGGCAGTACCTGCTCGCCAAAGGCGTTGCCTCCATCGCACCACTAGCTATAACCCCAGGGGCAATGGTCAAGTAGAGCGGGAAAACGCAACCGTCTGGAAGGCCGTTCTATTAGCGTTACGGTCTAGGGGTCTTCCAGTCAGCCGTTGGCAAGACATCCTTCCGGACGCATTACATTCCATTAGGTCACTCTTGTGCACAGCGACCAATACGACCCCTCACGAGCGGATGTTTTCGTTCCCCAGGAAGTCCTCCTCGGGTACTTCGCTCCTGGGTTGGCTGATGTCCCGGGGACCCGTCCTGCTTCGGAAGCATGTCCGGACCCATAAGGCAGATCCCTTGGACGAGGAGGTCCAATTGCTCCACACTAATCCTCAATACGCTTACGTAGCGTACCCTGATGGGTGGGAGGACACGGTTTCTGTCCGTGACTTGGCACCCGCGGGTGCCCCTGAGGCCACCACGTCCTCCCGCCCCACGGTCCCTGGTGTTGTCCACTCGGAGACTGCTACGCCTCTTCCTCCCTCAGTCCCTGTCCCCAATGTAGTGTGCCCAGAGCCTGTTGCAGCCCCCCACCCCCCAGCTCCGGTTCCCACTGTTCCCCATACGCCACCAGGGCCACTGCTCACTCCTCTCGCCCCTGTGTACAGCTCGCTTGAGTCGCCGGAGCCGTCGCCACGCGGTACCCGACGACTGGACGGGACGACGGATCGGTCCGCTTCACACTACCCAGCGCCTTCTCTTGACGCTCACTGTACGGGGCCTGGGCCAACATCGCTCCCTGCTCGGACGACTCTGCGACCTGCACTACGACGATCGCGACGGCGGATCAAGCCACCGGTTCGTCTGGACTTGTAATATTGTTTCCGCTTCACCCCCGTGTTGTTTTTTAAAGGAAGGGGTGAATGTGGTAGACCTCAGTTGTGCCTTTGTCCTATATGGACCACCGTTGTGTGTGCTTGTCATACAAAGAACAAAGAACAATACAGCACAGGAACAGGCCCTTCGGCCCTCCAAGCCCGCGCCGCTCCCCGGTCCAGGATTGAATCCTGAATCCAGGATCCCCGCCCAATTTTCCAGCCTATCTACATACCAATATCCTATCCACCGAGCTGTCCCTCACAGCTACGATGCTTTGTTCATTACAACCTATTAACTCACCCCCACCCCCCCATTCCAGACCATGTGATCTCCAGGGAGAGGCGAAAACCCAGAGTGAAAAACCCCAGGGCCAATATGGGGAAAAAAAAATCTGGGAAATTCCTCTCCGACCCCCTGAGGCGATCGAAACGAGTCCAGGAGATCACAATGGCCCCGATCGGAAAATGCTTCCCAACCCTAGTCATTTCCACTTCCACGAACACCATATGAATTCCCTGCCCCCGAGACAGGTTCCCAACTATCCGCAGTCTCACTCTGTACTGGCACCAGCAAGATGATCATAGAATGAAGCCTTGAAACGAGAAACCAGGAACAATTAGCCCGCGCCGCTCCCTGGTCCAAACTAGACCACTCTTTTGTATCCCTCCATTCCCACTCCGTTCATATAGCTGTCTAGATAAGTCTTAAACGTTCCCAGTGTGTCCGCCTCCACCACCTTGCCCGGCAACACATTCCAGGCCCCCACGACCCTCTGTGTGAAATATGTCCTTCTGATATCTGTGTTAAACCTCCCCCCCTTCACCTTGAACCTATGACCCCTCGTGAACGTCACCACCGACCCGGGGAAAAGCTTCCCACCGTTCACCCTATCTATGCCTTTCATAATTTTATACACCTCTATTAAGTCTCCCCTCATCCTCCGTCTTTCCAAGGAGAACAACCCCAGTTTCCCCAATCTCTCCTCATAACCAAGCCCCTCCATACCAGGCAACATCCTGGTAAACCTCCTCTGTACTCTCTCCAAAGCCTCCACGTCCTTCTGGTAGTGTGGTGACCAGAACTGGACGCAGTATTCCAAATGCGGCCGAACCAACGTTCTATACATCTGCAACATCAGACCCCAACTTTTATACTCTATGCCCCGTCCTATAAAGGCAAGCATGCCATATGCCTTCTTCACCACCTTCTCCACCTGTGACGTCACCTTCAAAGATCTGTGGACTTGCACACCCAGGTCCCTCTGCGTCTCTACACCCTTTATGGTTCTTCCATTTATCGTGTAGCTCCTCCCTACATTATTCCCACCAAAATGCATCACTTCGCATTTATCAGGATTGAACTCCATCTGCCATTTCCTTGCCCAAATTTCCAGCCTATCTATATCCTTCTGTAGCCTCTGACAATGTTCCTCACTATCTGCAAGTCCTGCCAGTTTTGTGTCGTCCGCAAACTTACTGATCACCCCAGTTACTCCTTCTTCCAGATCATTTATATAAATCACAAACAGCAGAGGTCCCAATACAGAGCCCTGCGGTACACCACTAGTCACAGGCCTCCAGCCGGAAAAAGACCCTTCCACTACCACCCTCTGTCTTCTATGACCAAGCCAGTTCTCCATCCATCTAGCCACCTCCCCCTTTATCCCATGGGATCCAACCTTTTTCACTAGCCTACCATGAGGGACTTTGTCAAATGCTTTACTAAAGTCCATATAGACAACATCCACGGCCCTTCCTTCGTCAACCATTTTGGTCACTTCTTCAAAAAACACCACCAGGTTCGTGAGGCATGACCTCCCTCTCACAAAACCATGTTGACTATCGTTAATGAGTTTATTCCTTTCTAAATGCGCATACATCCTATCTTTAAGAATCTTCTCCAACAACTTCCCCACCACGGACGTCAAGCTCACCGGCCTATAATTACCCGGGTTATCCTTCCTACCCTTCTTAAATAACGGGACCACATTGGCTATCCTCCAATCCTCTGGGACCTCACCTGTGTCCAGTGACGAGACAAAGATTTGCGTCAGAGGCCCAACGATTTCACCTCTCGTCTCCCTGAGCAGCCTTGGATAGATTCCATCAGGCCCTGGGGATTTGTCAGTCTTTATATTCTCTAACAAACCTAACACTTCCTCCTTTGTAATGGAGATTTTCTCCAACGGTTCAACACTCCCCTCTGAGACACTCCCAGTCAACACATCCCTCTCCTTAGTGAATACCGACGCAAAGTATTCATTTAGGATCTCCCCTACCTCTTTGGGCTCCAAGCATAAGTCCCCACTTTTGTCCCTGAGAGGTCCGATTTTTTCCCTAACAACCCTTTTGTTCCTAACGTATGAATAAAATGCCTTGGGATTCTCCTTAATCCTGTCTGCCAAGAACATTTTGTGACCCCTTTTTGCTCTTCTAATTCCCCGTTTGAGTATTTTCCTACTTTCATTATACTCCTCCAGAGCTCCCTCCGTTTTTAGCTGCTTGGACCTAACATACGCCTCTCTTTTCCTTTTGACCAGTCCCTCAATTTCCCTGGTTATCCACGGTTCTCTAATCCTACCCTTCCTATCCTTCTTTTTTACAGGCACATGCTTGTCCTGTAGCCCTAACAACCGTTCCTTAAAAGACTGCCACATACCAGATGTGGATTTACCCTCAAACAGCCTCTCCCAATCAAGAGCTGCCAATTTCTGCCTGATCCCAATAAAGTTAGCCTTCCCCCAATCCAACACCTTACCCTTGGGACACCACTCATCCTTTTCCATCACTATCCTAAAGCTAACAGAATTGTGGTCACTATTTGCCACATGTTCCCCAACCAAAACTTTGAAGACCTGACCGGGCTCATTCCCCAGCACCAGGTCCAGTATAGCCCCCTCTCTAGTTGGGCTGTCCACATATTGTTCCAACGAACCCTCCTGTACACATTTTACAAATGCCTCACCATCCAGAGTCCCTGCCCTCAGCGATTTCCAGTCTATACCAGGGAAATTGAAGTCTCCCACTACAACAACCCTATATTTCCTGCACCTATCCAGTATCTCCTGACATATCCATTCTTCCACTTCCCTTGGGCTGTTGGGGGGCCTGTAGTACACCCCCAACATAGTGACTGCGCCTTTCCTGTTTCTAAGCTCCACCCAGAGTGACTCGCTACACGACTCCTCCGAATTGTCCTCCCTCTGCACCGCTGTAATATGCTCTCCAACCAATACCGCTACTCCCCCACCTCTTTTGGCCCCTCCTCTGTCTCGCCTAAAACACTTGTACCCTGGAATATTCAGCTGCCAGTCCTGTCCCTCTTTCAACCAAGTCTCTGTCACCGCAACCACATCCAAATTCCTCGTGCGCATTAAGGCCCCAAGATCGTCTGTTTTACCTGCTACGCTCCTTGCATTGAAGTATAAGCACTCCAGACCCCCAGGCTCAGTGAGGTCGTCCTCCCCCAGAGTGCTCTTCTTCTTTGCCAGCCTTGTCCCAGCCCCAAGCTCGTCCCCAGCCACCACACTTATAGACCTAATAGTTTGATCCCCTACCTAATAGTTTGATACCTGGACACATCCCCTTCCAGTTTGGTTCCTCCCCTCGGCACCTAGTATAAAGGTGGCTGTCTCCTCCCCCTTGTTCAGTCCAGGTCGGTTATTTGTTGGGATCTGCTCCTGATTCTGTTGTGAATAAAAGCCTACACTTATATTGGCACACCGGTAGTCTTTCGCCTTATTGATAGCGCATCAGGAGGGCAGGGGGCTGCCGGGAGGCCCAGGAAGTGGGAGCGCAGTCTCCCGCGTGGTGCGGGGGGTGGGGGGCGGGGGGGAGAAGGAGGATGTGGAGACAGAGGCAGGACAGGAGAAGGAGATCCTTTGAGGGACTGTCTGAGGCGTCGGCTCCGCCTGCATGTGGAGGGGGCTGTGGATGGGACGCACATCGCCCTGTGGTCCCTGCGAGGTGAGGGACAACCATTTATAAACAGGAATGGCTTCCACTCCCCCAATGTGCAGATGGTCTGTGACCACAGACTGACCATTATGCAGGTGTGGGCACAGCACCCAGGGAACTACCCACTGAGGTCATGGCCGATGGTGCCAGTGCGGAGGCCCGAGGCGGGGGACCTGTTATAATGAGGCTCACAATGCCACCCGGTGCGTTAAGGAGCGGTGCCCAGGCCTGCTGAAAATACGGTTCCAGTACCAGCACCGCTCGGCGGGTGCCCTCCAACACGGCCCCATGCGGGCCTCACCCATCACCATGGTGTGTGGCACTCTGCTCAATATCGCAGAGCAGCGGGGGGGGGGGGGGGGGAGGAGGGGGGGGGGTGGGGAGGGGGAGGGGAGGAGGAGGGGGGATTGGGGTACACTCAGCCCTGTGGGGGGAGAATCAGAGACGGGTTCATCACTGCTGTGAGGGGCTGATTACAGTTAATGGTGATCTTAACACTGACAACAACCTTCACTCTGATCACTGCTGACCTTCCCCCGTGCCCTCTTAGTGACCCTACAACCTTCTAACTTTATGGACCTACTGCTTCGTCTCGGCGCTCCCCCAGGATGCACATCGGAGGTGCAGGCACCCAGCTGTGTTCCACACCCGTGGCCTGTGATGCCCTGGGGAGTCGAAGCCTGGAGGGCCCTGGCAGAATGGCGGGTGACACTGATATTTCTGTGCCACCCTGTTCATCCAGCTGGCCTGAGATGCCCTGGTGTGAAGAAGGGGGGAATTTGAATGTCTCAGGATGTCCGGAATCTCCTGGGTGGAAGGCCCCGGCTTGGGCTCAAGCTTTCCCTTCTGAGCTGCAGAAGCTCCAGCATCACCTGGATCTGCCAGGAGGCCCCGATGCGTCTGCCCCAGAGTCTGTGATCCCTCAGCCCTGGCCCTCTGAGACTGGGCCAAGCTCTGGAGCCCCTCTGCTACAGCATGGTGTGAGTGAGCCAGGCTCTCGAGCACCCCAGCAGTAGCCCACTGAGCATGGGCTAAGTTGCCGAGGCCACAGCCACAGCCTGCTGTGTCTCCCACATGCCTCCAACATCAGCGGCCATGGCCCAATGTGTCTCCAGAGTGGCCTGGATTCTGTCACCCATTAGGCCAAATCCATGAGCCAGACTTTCCAGTGGGGACGCCACCCTTGCAGTGTTGGCCTGGTTAACACGCTGTGTCGACACCACCTCCTGCGACAGCGCTCTGTTGGACTCCCCTAAACAGCCTAGCAGTCGCAATGTTGGTTGCTGACAGCCCATCCACAACTCCCCGGGTTTCCTGGGGATGCACTAACCCTGAGACCCGGCATCTGGCTTTGGGACAGCTGAATCCTCGCCGCCGGCAGACGTCTGTGTGCCCAAGCCCTCGGATGTGCATCAGCAGCTGTGAAGTGCTCACCAGAAAGTGACCCAGAAGCTTCATCACTAAAATGACCTACCGTGGTGACCTCTGTGTCGGTGGGTTGTGTGGTTGATGTCTGTGCTGAATCACTGGTGCTGTCCTAGGGGAATCTTCAGGGCCTCCCTCATGGTGCCCAGGGGAGTTTCTTCAGGAACTGCGGGGGGTGGGGTGGTGATGAAAGCAGAAGGGCCTGGAGCATCAGGATCCACCCTGCAAGAAAGGACACATGTCAGTGCAAGGGAAGAGAAACAGCTCACGCAGCATGGCACTTACTTCAAAGAAGACCTTAGCAATCGGGTTCAGCTGATGCCCGCTTGCATGCCGGACGTTGACCTGGCTGTCAGTGACCATTCTCTGCTCTGCTTCCTCTGCCAGCTCCAGGGCGCGCTGCTCAAACCCCGTGAGCGGGCGTTGCTCGGATACACCACCAGTCTTCTCCCTCTCGCGGCGGTTACGTGCGTTTTTTTCCTGTGGGGACATAAGAGGGATTGAAACCCCCATGATCTATGGAAGGACATGGGGTGCAATGTGTGTCGGGGTGGGGGCGCTCGGATGGACCATTTCGGGGCAATGCCTCGCCCACTGATTGGGATGCTGATTGGGGGGAGATTGCCACAGGAGTTGGAGGCAGTGCTGGGGGTGGCGGCTGGTGGCTGTCCTTGTGGGGTCTGGGGATGGTTTCGCATTGTGAGCGCAGCACATGTACTGCGCTTGCTGCCTGAAGAAGCTCGTTCATCTTTTTGCGGAACTGGTCTCCGGAATGCTGTGCCAGTGCTGGGCACTTACTGTTGCAACCACCCAGATGGCATTTGCTGTGTGACCCCTTGTGCGATGACCTTCAGTGGGATAGAGCAACTCATGCGTCTCTTCCACTGCATCCAGGGCCTGCTCAGCCTCAGAGAATCTGGGGGCACAACTCCTCTGTGCCATCTCTGTGCCATCATGTGGGCGGCACGGTAGCACAGCGGTTAGCACTGCTGCTTCACAGCTCCAGGGTCCTGGGTTCGATTCCTGGCTCGGGTCACTGTCTGTGTGGAGTTTGCACATTCTCCCCGTGTCTGCGTGGGTTTCCTCCGGGTGCTCCGGTTTCCTCCCACAGTCCAAAGATGTGCGGGTTAGGTTGATTGGCCAGGTTAAAAATTGCCCTTAGTGTCCTGGGATGTGTAGGTTAGAGGGATTAGTGGGTAAATATATGGGGGTAGGGCCTGGGTGGGATTGTGGTCGGTGCAGACTCGATGGGCCGAATGGTCTCTTTCTGTGCTGTAGGGATTCTAAGATTCTAAGATCTTCCTGGTGTGACTGCCTGTGCGTCCATACTTGCAGCTTATATACAGCTCTGCCTTGTTATGGGAGTCATGATGTGGAGATGCCGGCGTTGGACTGGGGTAAACACAGTGAGAGTTTTAACAACACCAGGTTAAAGGTGTTAACCTGGTGTTGTTAAAACTCTTACTATTGTTATGGGAGTCCAGGTGCAGTCAGTTTGGGCCACTCATGGGTCCGTTAGTTAAATTTCACAGCGAATAATATACAGGCAATCTGCTTTCAACAGAGGGTGAGCCATCTCCAAAGGTGCTGATTGGGTTAACCCAACAAGGTGCTGTGTCTGGGGGAACCCAACAAGGTGCTGTGTCTGGGGGAACCCAACAAGGTGCTGTGTCTGGGGGAACCCAACAAGGTGCTGTGTCTGGGGGGGAGCATGGGGGGAGAGGGGGAATGGGGAAGGTGCAATGCTCAAGGGTCTCACTCAACAAGGGGAATGCGCGCAGGCAGGGGGTGTTGCATGGCAGCCCCGTGCTCTCAGTGTGAAAGGCAGCAGTGAGACCAGCTCTCTGTGGGTGAATGGGGGGTCAGAGGGGATGTCCATGGAGGAGTGAGAGACCAGCGATTTCAATGCTGGGAGGATGAGTGTAGAAACCTACCGGAGACCGGAGCATGTGCAGTGACCCGCTCAGCGCGGTGGCTTCAGCCTCGTCAGTGGGAACTGCAAATAATCCCGTTTTCACACAAATTCAGCAGGTAGAGTTTTTGGGAGAATCCTGGCCATGGACATCACATCACATTCGGTGAATTTTAAACATATTAAACTGACTTTGGCTAAACCATAAAGTAGCTTACATAGCACCATCTTGGAATTAGATAATGAATAAAAGAAGCAATAACAAAATTCTCAGCAACAACAACAACACCAGCAGCAGCAACAATACCAGCAGCAACAACAATACCAGCAGCAGCAACAATACCAGCAGCTGCAACAATACCAGCAGCCAACAATACCAGCAGCAGCAACAATACCAGCAGCAACAACAATACCAGCAACAACAACAATACCAGCAGCAGCAACAATACCAGCAGCAACAACAATACCAGCCGCAGCAACAATACCAGCAGGAACAATACCAGCAGCAGCAACAATACCAGCAGCAGCAACAATATCAGCAACAACAGGGGGGCTTCTTCACACAGAGAGTGGTGGGAGTGTGGAATGAGCTGCCGGATAAAGTGGTAAATGCAGGGTCATTTTTAACATTGAAGAAAAACTTGGGCAGGTACATGGATGAGAGGGGTGTGGAGGGATATGGTCCAAGTGCAGGTCAGTGAGACTAGGCAAAAAATGGTTCGGCAGAGACAGGAAGGGCCAAAAGGCCTGTTTCTGAGCTGTAATTTCCTATGGTTCTATGGTTCTAACAATACCAGCAGCAACAACAATACCAGCAGCAACAATACCAGCAGCAACAATATCAGCAGCAGCAACAATACCAGCAGCAGCAACAATATCAGCAGCAGCAACAATACCAGCAGCAACAACAATACCAGCAGCAACAACAATACCAGCAGCAGCAACAATACCAGCAGCAACAACAATATTAGCAGCAGAAACAAAACCAGGAGCAACAACAATACCACCAGCAGCAACAAAACCAGCAGCAGCAACAATACCAGCAAGATCAATACCAGTAGCAGCAACAATACCAGCAGCAACAACAATACCAGCAGCAACAACAATACCAGCAGCAACAACAATACCAGCAGCAGCAACAATACCAGCAGCAGCAACAATACCGGCAGCAACAACAAAACGAGTCGCAACAACAGCAGTAAATTGGATTGGACACTGGGCCGAACGGGCGCGAAATCGTGGTAAAGTTGGGCGTCGGGCCTAAAGCGCGGTCCAGACCCGACCCAAGG